>NW_005187451.1:2745646-2750790 GCF_000239375.1 Pundamilia nyererei
TATTTTGCTTGTTTACATTATTGTATTTTGCACAACTCTGTTGCTTGTGAAGCTCGCACACAAGAATTTCACTCACATGTGCTGTACCAATGTACCTGCACATGTGATGTGACAATAAAACTGATTTGATTTGCTGAGGATATGTCGGCCAATTTCTGTCAGCAAGGAATTTGCATTTGCACTGTTAATTCTTTACATAACTTTAATGCACTTAAACAGCTGCTTGTTTAAGTGAAAATACATTGATTTTTTTTTTTTTTTTTGCACTAATAAAGTTCAGGAGTTGTAAAGTATTTTGTCTCGTGTCACTTATATCATCAGTTATATCGTTATCGCAAATTTTCAAATGTATATCGAGATAAATATTTTTGGTCGCCCTGCTCTAGATGAGTTTGTCCTGTAAAGAGGCTCATGCAGCTCTCAAATGGCTGAAGTCGTGACAGAGCATCTTTATCAGCAGCAGCTGGGAACATCAAAGATAAGAGCGAGCCTCCCTCCAGAGCTTCTCCACTGCAATCGAGATTCCTGAACTTTGGAAACTTGTTGTTTTGGACTGAACAAACTTTCGGACAGAAGCCGTTTTAGTTCCTGTTTGCACCTTTTTTATTCATATTACTAGCACTTTAATTTGTATAACTTGATATTTTTTTTTATTCTGACTATCACATTAAGTAATATTTAAAATACATTCGGTTATTTTCAAATTGATGTTTCCTAGATGATTATCTAATTTGCTGTGGGACGAGAGGCTGATCCTCACAGGTGGGCGGAGCAGGTGAGGTACTGGATCCTAGAACAGCAGGTTTGTCCACAGGAAGCGGAGATGAGAGAGAATAAAATAATTGACTAATCAAAGACAAATCGGCAGATTAGTCGGCAACCAAAATCATTTTAGTTGTAGCCCTACTGACCACTTTGTGGCTGAGTTGCTGTCATTCCCAATCGCGTCCACGTGGTAATAATACCACTGTAGTAATGAGGAAACTTGCCGATTAGACTCTTGCACAGGTGACCTCCCATCACGGTACCATGCTAGAATTCACGGAGCTCCTGAAAGCGACGTGTTCTTTCACAGATGTCTGTGGGAGCAGTTTGCAGGCCTGGCTGCTTGATTTTATACACCTGTGACTCCAGTGATGGAACACCTGAATGTAATTATGTGAATGACTAAACCTGGTGTATTGTTATTAAGCTCCTCCACTTGGGGCAGCGACTTGTCCCAGACTCAGAGTGGGTGCTCCATCCTTAGATGCATCAGGAACAAGTTGAAGTTTAGTCTTGTCCTACTACGAGGAGCCAGGACTGAACCAACCTTCTGATTAATGTAACAAGAAGCGATGTGTTGTTTGTTTACTGCTACACTGTAACAGTCCTGGTGTGACGTTGTCGTTCTTCAGGTTTGAACACTCTAAACCAGTAAAGAACGAGGAACTGCCAGCCTCCCAGACGCTGCCGCTCGCCTCCGTCTCGCTGCCCAGTCCAGCAGATCCTGAGCCCAGTGGGCCGACGCCTGGACCAGTGGTGCCTGACTGGGTCAATGCTGCAGAGTTTGTTCCAGGACAGCCCTACTGTGGACGTGGTGAGCAGTCAGGATTGATAACATCACGATGCCTACTAATGCTGATGCTTTTGCTGTTATGGGGGAAACAACTTAATTATGCACACATGCTGTCACATCGGTGTTTTGTTTTCCTGACATTTAAACCCAAATAATGTGTGCGGCGCCCAGCCTGCCAGCCCGCGAGGGTTGAGCTCCAGGAACAACTATGAACATGCAAAGAATGTGAAGCTCAAAATGCTCCACTTTAAGGATGCTGTGCTCCATCTGAAAACGCAGAGGAACTTCAGTTGTGTGTGTGTGTGTGTGTGTGTGTGTGTCTGTGTGTGCAGCTGAGCCAGCGACTGTGGAGAGCACAGTCCCTCTCATTGAGGAGCTTGACCGTGATCCTGCGCTGGACAACGAAGATTTGAGGAAGCAGCTCTGTCCGTATGCTGCTGTCGGAGAGTGCCGCTATGGAATCAACTGTGCTTATCTCCATGGCGATGTGTGTGACATGTGTGGCCTCCAGGTGCTCCACCCCTCTGACAACACTCAGCGCTCAGAGCATACTAAGGTAACCGTTACAGCACGGCCTGCTGGTGGCGCACAAAGTACTTCACCATCTTTCTGCAATCATTTTATTGCACAAACTCGATGATGGAAACCAGAAACCTTTGAGACGCACCTTACTTAAACCTTTAAGGCCATCGGAGCGTGCACGCCCCATTTTACACAACGATTTTAAAATCCTGGTGGAATTGCAACCACATAGGCTGCTGTTATTGTTATTGTTATTGTTATTATTATTATTATTATTGTTATTATTATTATTGTTTTTGCATGTGAAACTGGAGCAGTTGTACTTGTGTAAGATGGATTCAGCTTGTCCCGGGTCGCAGTTTCCTTCCACAAACGGTTTTGCAAAAATCATGTAAAAAGCGCTGACAACAACAAAAACATTATAATCCAGAAACATCTGATCAGCTGTTCGTAGCACTTCCTACGTTAGAATAAATGTCAGCGCGAACTATCACACGTCTGCCCTTACCTGCAGAAACTGGAAGTGTCATTTTTCGTGGGAAACGTAGTTTTTTTTTATGCTGGTTTTGTTTTTTGGGGTTTTTTTGTTTGTTTGTTTTTTTTTCTTGCAGTTGATAAAAATTAGTGTATCCCAAAAATGAAACTATGAAGACACTCGCAATAAATTTCCTGCGCTTGGAAACTATTTTGTGCGACTTTTTTGCGTAACAGTCTTGAGGGACGTCCCTCCGACGTTTCTCTAACTAGAAATATGTGCAACAAAAAGATTTTTCATTTTTTTGTAGTTTATTGCACTTTTTTTGCAATTTATGTCGTTACTATGGGCTTAATGCAAACATATTATTAAAATCTGGGACATAACGGTTGTATTGATGTACGGTAGCTTGAAATGCTCCCAAAAATGGCGGCATGTAAAAACATAGATAAGCTCTGGTTGTGGTGGGCTTCAAAGGGGACATTTCACTAACTGTAGGTGGGCGTATATGTATGTGAGCTTGTGTTTCCAGTTGGTCCCCTCCACATTCGTGCCCATGAGTGTGTGTAAATGCAGCCGTGGATTTCTTTTTAAGATTCTTCAACCCGTCCTCTGGATCTGTCAGTGTTACTCCTGCCTGAATGCAGTCTGACAAAACACCGCCCAACTTACAAGAAGCTGATTAAAGCCAGAAATGTTCTGCATGCAGTGAAGGCCTCTGTGTTGATTCCTCAGCTTACTGAAGGTCATTCCCTGTTGTAGGCGTGCATTGAAGCCCATGAGAAAGACATGGAGATATCATTTGCCATCCAGCGCAGCAAGGACATGATGTGCGGCGTGTGCATGGAGGTGGTGTTTGAGAAGGTCAACCTTAGCGAGCGCCGCTTTGGCATCCTCTCCAACTGCAACCACTGCTACTGTCTGAAGTGCATTCGCAAGTGGAGGAGTGCCAAGCAGTTTGAGAGCAAAATCATCAAGTAAGTGCTTCAGTCTGTTGTGGACAAAGTGGAAGTGACATTGTGGGTGTGGAGTAAGAGTCTGCAGGACATCAGAGCTTGTTGTTTGGTCAGGGTGGACAGTTCCAGCCTTTGTAAAGGCTTCTTTAGCCGCTTTTCTCCTCTACCTGAGCGCTCAAAGCATTTATACAACTTGCCTCGTTCACTCATTCATACTAGCAAGGATGGGAGCGTGAGGATTTTTGACAGCAGCCAGGGATCAAACCGAGATGAGCTGCTCCACCTCCTGAGCTACAGCCAGCTCACACACCCGAGTGTCCACTCTTTAAAGGCTCTTTGAATATCTGTAGCTGCAGAAAGTGGAATGCAAAAATATCTATAGGCAAAACGATGCTTATAGAAAACATCAGGTTCATCGCAGATCTGTCAAGAAAACATCAGCTCGTTCAATGCGACACTAGCCGAGGTCTGTGGCTGCTAACCCTGCTCTCAGGGTGGGGCAGGTTGTCTGAACCAACAGGATGATGGTTTGATCCCCAGCTGTTCTAGTGTGAGTGCATGCTTGCTGTGCTTTATTCACGTCCATTTTATTTATATAAATATTAATCACAACAATAGTCACTTAAAGCCATTTTATATTGTCAGACGATGAGACTGGGTCAAAACAAAAATAATCTTTCTTTTTCTTTTTTGGGGCAGG
The DNA here is from genome assembly GCF_000239375.1 of Pundamilia nyererei. Classification (NCBI taxonomy): domain Eukaryota; kingdom Metazoa; phylum Chordata; class Actinopteri; order Cichliformes; family Cichlidae; genus Pundamilia; species Pundamilia nyererei. The sequence continues at coordinate 2,749,858 of NW_005187451.1, forward strand.
TCTTGTCCAGAGTGTCGAATCACATCCAATTTTGTCATCCCAAGTGAGTACTGGGTGGAAGATAAGGACGACAAGCAGAAACTCATCCAGAAATACAAAGACGGCATGGGGTAGGGTTTGCATGACACGCCCACACTCACTAAAGAGCATCGCTGCTGCAACGAGGCGTCGCACCATCTCATGTATACACAACATATTGTGTAGTGTGGGAAACGGTGACACAGAGTTGTTGTTCATCTTTAGTTTGACTAAACTAAACGAGAATGCAGTAGGAGCAGGACTGAAGCTGAAGCTTTAAGGCAGGTTTTATAACTCTGCAGCTGGCCGACGACAGCAAGTTATAAAACCTGCAGGAAGAAGAAGCAGATTTTTGAATAGGAAGCTGTGGGATGGTGAGCACACAGTGTGGGGAGTCGTGATCTGAAACTGAAACACACGAGGATTAGCTGTCCTGGTGTGAGCTGTCGAGACGGCATCTTTATTCTCTGGTTTCCTCTTTGCCTTCTCCAGAAGTAAACCATGCCGATACTTTGACGAGGGTCGTGGAACGTGCCCCTTTGGCTCAAACTGCTTCTACAAGCACGCCTTTCCTGACGGGCGGCTAGAGGAAGCTCAGCCTCAGCGAAGACAGACTGGATCCAACAGCAGGAACCGGGTAACTTTTTCTGAACTCTTTCATATCATAGCCGGACAGGAGAGTGTGTTTATCTTCTGCTGTGGACACCCACTGCAAGGGAGTGGGGTGGGGGAGGTGGGGGAGATGGGGCACGAGCAGTAGGTGTGTTGTAGAGGGAAGAAAAACCTTCAGCATTGGATTAGCAACTCCTCCCAGCTCAATTTCAGCTCGTAGGAGTGTGAAAGGTCACGAGACGGCCAAGACTGACACAGAACACCGTCACAGCTATAAGATGCACCGACTCAGTGTTCATAGCT
>NW_005187451.1:2751703-2777363 GCF_000239375.1 Pundamilia nyererei
TATACACAATAACAGCAGCTGTACAAGTATTAACCGGAAATGAAGAATATAGTGACCAGTGTTGTGCAGAAACAAAGTCCAGAAAGTCCAGTGTGTGTGTAAGAACCATATGTGTGGGTCAGGACTGTGTGGTGGTGTGATTGAGAGACCGTATCGCCTGCAGGAAGAAGCTCCTCCTCAGTCTCTCTGGTTGGTTAAAAGCACAAATGTGTTTCGTTTGAGTTTTCTTGCGGTTCCTTTCAGAACTCGAGGCGAACGCCGCTGTGGGACATCCTCGACGAGCGGGAAAGCACAGACTCCTTCGACAACGAGGACGAGGAGATGGTAACGTTCGAGCTGAGCGACATGCTCCTCATGCTGCTCGCCGCGGGAACCGACGACGAGGTGACCGATTCAGAGGACGAGTGGGACTTGTTTCACGAGGAGCTGGACGATTTCTATGAGATTTACCTATAGCAGCCCCGACCGCCGGCGCCCTACATCCACCCCTCACCTCCCCGTATATACTAGACACTAGAATGGACTGTCTTGTGCGAGTGATGGACAGTAGCTTTCCCTCCACCCCTGTATTGTGGCAGTGCCTTTAAGCAGGCCATTAATAATGAACTTCTAAAATATTTAAAAAACAAAAAAAAACCAACAAGTCGGTGCACTCGTGCTAAACATTTTCTAGACATTTATTCTTGTGAGTCTTTCTCGTGTGGTTCATGTTAAAAGGAAACGATAAAAGAACTCAGTATAAAATTTAACAAAGCTTATAACTTTCTTCAAATAATAAAAATTGTCAAGTTTATTTGTGGGCGAGGGTTTGACTTCTTATCTAGCCAGGTGTTTGTACATAATCCTGAGACTTTACACTCGAGCTTACTCGGCACCATTTACTGTAATCGTGAGGCCGTGTTGTACGATTTTATAGATGGTTTTTGAAGATCCCAATCTTTTTCTTTATGAACGCTGATGACAGCAAATATATTGTGCAGATGGTTAATAAATTAGCTGTAATGACGACATCTTCCACCGCCACATATTTCCTACAGTTCACGCCATTAAAGCATTTTATACCTCAACATAAACTGTAGAAAATCCAATCGATGGACTAAAGTGTCCTGATGCAGGACGGGCGTCTTTGTTACCGTCAGGCTTCACTTATTGAACAGCTCCAAAAACTCAGAGCAAACAAAGGAGTTTGTTGTTTGGAACAAATTAGGTCCACATTGTGACTGATGGCAGCTGAACAAAGGTTCCTCAGGAAACCCTCCTGAGGCTCCGTGTCACCTGTTTCTCACCTGAGACGTTGAGCTCAGATCTCTCTGACACATCAGTGTGATTCTCACTGTTACAGCAGTACTACTGAACAAAACGCAAGTGTGTCGAAGCCACTAGTGGACAGAGTTCGTGAGCTGCTCAATAACCGAAGCGTCTGCTAACCCCGTGCACCCGACGGAGCGGTCTGTGGGTGATCACCTGTATTTGGACATGAGGAGAGTATTTGCCCCGTACGTGCCAGCTGCAGTATCGGTCAGATAAACGATGTAAGCATGGACACTTTTGAAAACTACCAGCCTCTAACCCCAACCCCGGGGCCTCGAGGTAGCGCAGAGCAAGCCCTCCCAGAACCAGCTCCAAAGTCACTGCTTGAGCTCAAACGGACTTCAGTAAGCCTTGAAGCTGAGACGCTGACCCACACTCCTGACAGCTGGTGCTGACTTGTTGAATGCCACTGGAATGCATATGTTTATACTGAAATGAGTGTTTTCAATGTTCCACAGCCATCCATCTTAACTTGACATTAAAGTTTAAAAATCTTCCTGCTGTGTCGACTTCCTTCATGGATCAGCTTTACTCTGATTCTGATTAGTAGCTGTTTTTAAGAACAAATTTCAGCCTTTGTCACTTTTGTGCGATATAAAACAACAACTCTCATTTAGCTTTACTTGAATGTGTTTTGGATAATTGTCCTCCAGCCTGACGTCTCTGCTTGCTGGAGTTCTTGAACAGCCTTCGGTGCAGAATTCCTTCAGTTGCGAGACATTTAAAAATGTTCTTGAAATTCTAATGAATATTTCCGATGGTGCTAAATGTGTAAACCAGCTGCTGGTCAAACTCGTATGGCCCTTTTTGTGTGGAGATTCAAACTGGGGGTGTCCACAGACTTCTTTTCATGTGCTGTTGTAATGAATTTGTCCCAAATAACAGGCGCTTTACGGTTCGTTTCGTAACCTCCTTGCCACCCAAAGTCATACAAACCTTTATTTAGGAAAGCTTTTTTTTATTTTTACTTTCATCCTGATGACCCCCGAGATGCTCTGTGGGCTGACAGACAACAGTTCAACTTTTTGGAAGGTGTGTCCTGTTACATCTGGCGTAAAAATAACATTTCAGCAAAGGAAGATCATGCCAACAGCAAAACACGGTGGTGATAGTGTGATGGCCTGATGCTGTTCTGTGGGAAATGGAGCCATGAATTGGTGCTGCAGAGAGTGGCACAACCAGTTAATAGGTTTAGGTTTTCCACACAGAGCCAGGTAGGTCTGGATTTATTTCCCCGTAATAAACACCTGAAAGAGGAATCAGACAAACGAACATTTGGTTGATTGAAGTCCAATCAACTTCATATTTGAACGGAAGAAAAAACTAAGCTGATGAAAATTTAAAGTGAAATCTAATATCAACAGTAAAAGAAAAAAATCTGGGTTTTTTGCATCTTTACATGAATGTTTAGATCTGAATTTAACTCCGTTTCTTCACAATTTAATATATTTTGTATACAAGGAAGAGAGAAACCAAAGAACTGATCTGCTGTCAGGGATTCATCCACAGTGTCACAACCCCACCGTGAAGTGAAAGTGGAGAAACGCTGCTGGAGAGTCTTTTGAGGGTTTTATGAGATGTACTGTTTATTCACAGGAGACCATAAACCAGTAAAGAAAGCTGTGACAAACGTCCTTCTTCATTAACATTTCGGCTCCTTTGCGCTTCTTTGGTTCGTCCTCTGCAGCTCGGATTAAAAGGTAAAATGTGATCATCTCGGTTAAAAGCAGGGAGGAGCGGAGTGGGCCAGTGCCCTGTACTGTCTGTGGTCCTTTATGACAGCTCCCGTACGCCAGATGGCCAGTCCGGCCGTGATGGGCGGCTTGACACAGACCGTTGCTTTAGGAGGAACTCCAGTCCTGTTTGCTCGGAATATGTCTGTTTGGTGTGATCTGAAATCCTCCATTCGGATTAAAGAGGTCTCTGGTCTTTAAAAAGGACTCATTTTCAGTTTTGCTCTTACGCGCGTGCACCTGATGGAGACGGGACTGGGCGAACATTGAAGCCTGATCTGACCCAACGGCAGCACATGATCTCAGAAACCGAAACTAGCAGCAACTACACCGCAATCCAAGCCTTTTCAACAGCAAACCACCACTGTTACATTCTTAGACGTGAACATGTGTGAGAAACGAATGGAAATGAGCGCAAAGCAGAGGGAGGTGGAATCCGTTCCACGAGTCCGTGCCTTTCTTTGCGCCTGGCTGGTTCTCTCCACCTTTAAAGCAGCTAGAGGGAAGAAAACAGTCGAGAGGGAGGCGACAGCGCAAATACAATGGTCACTGAAACTGCAAAAGACAATCCGAAGGCCGATTATTTCCCACCCGAAGCGAGCGATTGCCCCAACTCTCCCATCTCATTTTCCTCCGAAGACGGCCAGCTAAGCAGGAGGCGCGACACCCAGACCACCAGCGGCAGCATCATCCCGGAGGACAGCGGCAGCATCCAGGCCCTGGTCACCTCATCCGCAGCCGCCGCCAGCATCATGACATCAGGGGAGTTCGTGCAGTCCGCTCCCCTGCTGGCGCACAAATCCAAGAGGAGCATGCTGTACAAGGCGCTGTGCTTCCTCCTCCTCATCTTCCAGGGCGGCGTTCTGGATTTCTACCTCATCATCTTCACGGACCTGTACTGGTGCTCGTGGATAGCCACGGACCTCGTGGTGATTTCGGGCTGGGGGATTTTCTTCATGAAGAACGCGCGGAGTAAGAGGGAGCGGGCCTGCGGCTTTCACCAGAAAAGCTCCATTTTCGGCTGCAACCTCGGAGAGTTCACCTACGCCTACCTTGCATGGCTCATCTACGTCATCGCCTGCACCCCTAAGGTGGTGCTCATCCTGGAGACCTCCATCCTGGAGCTGATCACGTTAAAGGTCCCGTTCGGAGCGACCGGCTTCAAAATCGTCATGCTGCTGTCTGCGCCGCTGCTCTTCTGCCTCATCAACTCCATCATCGAGGACCTGAACGGTTCGACGCGGCACCACTCCCAGAGCTGCTTCATGGGCACCTGCCTGGACCTGCTGGACAGCTTCACGCTTGTGGAGATGCTGCTAAGGAACGAGATCCCCACGCTTTATCTTAAATACACCGTGATCTCGGTGTACTTTGTGGCCCTGGCCGTGCCGGTGGTCTGGCTGTACGAGCTCACGGCGTCCGAGCTGCGCTGCAGGTGGCTTTGGGCCCGTTTCTCCACGGGCCTGGTGGTTAATGCGCCCCTGCTGGTGGTCAGGTGTTTCCAGGTCTACATCTACAAGATGCCGGTGTCGGTGTTCATGTTCAAAAACATCTTCTTCTTGGCCTGTAAGCTGCTGGAGCTGCTGGAGCAGTGTGTGGCGTTCCGGGGGGTCCGCAGGCTGGCTGGCGGCAGCAACCCGGCCCAGTTCTCCCACTGCGTGTCCGAGAACGACATGTGTCCGCACGGGTATGTCAATACTCTGGCTGTGGCTCAGTCCTAGAGCCGTGGCGGCCGTCTCTGCCTGTGACGGCAGGACAGACATAGCTGGAACCTGGAAAATCCCAAATACCACCGAGTGTCCGCCTCGGGATGCTGGCTTTTGGATTCACGTCCACGCGATAAGCAAAGCAGGTATCAGACAGGCAGGCAACAATAAAATAAGCAGTGGAGATGATGGCATTTAGCTGCTAAATAATAGACAAAAAACAAAACCAATCTTCTAATCAGACTGAAAAAACGAAATCTTATCTCCCGTGGCGAGCTCCTGTTGGGCCTCCCAGCTGCATCTAAACTAAAGTATTATTAAAGGGCCTTGAAGAGGCTCCGTCTCTGTGTTACCACTAACAGAGGTGGGAAGACAAATGTTCAGCATAAAATAAAAAAATGGGGTAAAGGCAGAAGTTCCATCAACTGGAGGCTGTGGAGGCCTAATGTGCTAATTCAGGTCTTTCTGTGTCAGTGGGCCCAAAGGCAGCTACGCAATGATCTCATTATTTCAGTGACTGTGATTTGAAATCTTTACTTCCAAAGCAGCTCCAGGGTCACCAAGCGCTGTCAGACTACAAGCCAGGCTCGACTCGCTAATTAAACCGCAGGGACCACATTTGGCCTTTGTTATCAATCGATGATGCTTACTACCAAACGACTTTGTGATCAATCACATGCAGAGCTGTGAAACAGTATCTGACCCTGATTTCTTTTTTGGTCGCTGTTCGCATGTTTGTCACTTCTCTGTTTCAGATCATCAGACTTTCTGATTCTAATATGATTTCAAAAATAACCCGTCTGAATCCAAAATGTACTTTTATATGAGGAATGATGATTTTATTTATTGTTGGAAAACGTTAAACCTACCTGGACCTGTGTGAAAAGGGGACTGCCCCCCTAAAGCTAATAACTGGTTGTGCCACTCTTGGCAGCAACAACTGAAATCAAGTATTTGCAATAACTGCCAGTGAGTTTAACTTCACTGTGGAGCAACTTTTCCATCAGGACTTACATCGGCCAGTCAAAAAATCGTCATGTTTTTTACCATTTAGAGGTGGACTTGCTGGTGTCCTGCTGCATAAAACCACTGTAGAGCTGAGCATTCCCGGGAAGGTCCACCACTGTGCCAGGTTTTCTTGGTGGACGGCGTTATGGTTTCCCAAAGCCTTTGACATTGTAACCCTGTCAAGCGTCCTTCTTTCACCTGTGTCCTGATGCTTTCCTTGTAGCCTGCGTCACTTTGTCAGACGCCTTCTGTGTAACAGGGACGTGCAGAGGGGGGGGCTAGAGGGGCTTGAGCACCCGCCCCTTTAAACCTCTCTGCACATCCCTGCTGTGTAATGGAGTTTTTGATTGAACAGGTCTGACCTGAAACAGGTGAACGTGACAAATATGCAAACAGAAAAGAAACAAGGAAACACTTTAACGAATACTTTTTCACACTGCTGTACACGACGGTTTGTCTGCTTTCAATACAAGTGTGAGCAGTTCTGTTGAATCCGCGGCCATATTGCAGGTGGTGGTGATGTCACACATGTTGCTCAGACGGAGGAGAAAAACACGATATAAGAAACGGCCCGTTTTACACAAATGACTTATTACTTGACAGGATGACGTTGTTTTCAGAGCAGCGCGTTCCCATTTATGTTGGAGAGTGGAAATGATGTCGCGTACCTGCCTGTGATAGCAGCTAAACTCGATGAGCTTTCTGCGTTTGGGGCAGACGGCGCTCAACGTAAGAGGTAAACGGATTTTCCAGTTTCTGCCTGGTGTCACCTGTACCAGCCTTACAACAAGCCCTCTTCAGACCAGCCAACAGGTGCTACAGTCAGACACCTGCAGGAGACCCACAACACTGCTGTGTGTGTTCAGCCTACGACCTCCGAGGGACAGCAGCTGGACTGTGCTGAGATCAAACTGCAATTTGAAAACTCCAGATTTAAGTCCTAACGCCGGGCTCTGCTCCACCTAATGTACATTAGTGTTTTCTATCAATGACAGTGATGTCTGCTGGTCGTTAATCGTACTGAAAGTAGAGTAGACTTGTGTGTAAGTTGCTTACAAACCAGCAGTGCCACGACCCCCCCGAGGCTTCTGTCAGTATTTTCTTTCACTCTGAGTTCTGACTCTGCAGTTCTCTTGGTCACAAACGGGCAGAGTTCAAGTTCTCCAATAAACAAACAAAACTAAGTGAACAAAAACCCATCAAATCAATGGCGACATCATTTCTTCATCATTTAAAGTTTTAGCCCAGAAAGCTCAGCACTCTGAGCACGTCTGTTTCTAACATACTGAAACTGGTTTCTCCACAAAATCCAATTAAAGGAGAAAAATAATGATTTTTTCAGTATATAGCAGTAATATCGCATTTAGCCACATTATTACAGCTTTGGCGGTGCTCATCAATATTCCTTCAATCTGATTTCAGCTTGTCTCACTATCAGCTGTGGAGCATTTTGGTGTAAGTGCCTCTCAGTGCGTTACGAAACAGCAGGCGACAGCTAAAAACCATAATGCAGTGGTTGGAGTTTAGCCTTCAGCTTTCTATGTGAAGGCTAAACACATGTTTGGTCATTTTTGAATTTCTAGCTCTGTTTGTTAAATTATTCTCTGCCTGGAAGATTCCAGAACCTGAGAAAAGAAAAATGTTCTGGACGTCAGCGTTTCCTTTGCTCTCTGTTCAAAGGCTTCTGTACCTGATACACAGAGTCGGTAAGAAGCTTTAAACAACACGAACACGTATGTGTATATAAATGAACTGAATTTGTATGAAAAATTCATGGTTTTCAGAGTGTATATATCATTTTACATAGATGAGACCTGAGGTGGGAGACAGTCTGCATCCAGGTGAAGCTGGGGAGGGCACAGGTATCACGATAAAGTAATTACCCCCTTCCTGATATCTTCATTGGTTTTGGCATATTTATCACACTTAAACATTTCAGACCATTAAGCAGATTGTGATATTAGATAAAGATAATCAGAGTAAATACAACCTAATAACTCGTTGTGCCGTCCTTGGCAGCAAAAACTGCAATCAGGTGTTTGCGACAGCGCCCACGGTTTGAAGGAGTTTGTTTCAGCCACATTGAAAGTCTTTGACGGCATCCACAGGGTGGAGCAGTGTGTCTGTTACACTCTTTGCTGGGTTGAATTATCTGAAGTCATCCAGGTGCTGAAACCCAGAACAGCACACTACCTCCAGCACGTCTGGCTGCTGCATTTCTTTTAAACAAGTGTGTTAACGTTCAAAGCTTCAAATGTCTCACAGCTTCACAGAATATTATCCCAAAGTCTTTATTTTATTTATGCTTTAGATAAATGTAACATCAGCCTTTGTTTTATTCCAATTACACGATTGCAGTTCTTGCTGCTGAGGGTGAAACAATCACTTATTTGGGGGGCAGAGGAGGACCTTTGTTTCTCTTTTCACTTAATCAGTGAAATTATCTTTAAAAACTGCATTTTGTATTTACTCAGGTGATCTTTATCTAATATTAAGATTTGTTTAATGATCTGAAACATTTAAGTGTGTTAACTCTGCTAATAATACTAATAATGATGATGATGATAATAACCCTAATAATAGGACTTCACATTAATAGGACACTTTTACATCAGGTGGCATTACTGGCTGACTTTGTCTCTCTCCTCCTTTATGAGCTCGTTGTTCTGTATTTTGCAATCACGTCTGGTAAAGTATTTATTATGTGTGCAATATCCAAGTCTGAGTAATCTGAACATGATTTAGTGCCTATTGCTTTGGAGATGAGTGAACTGTAATGACGACGAGTGTCGGTGTGTCCGTGACCGTGTGTGCAGCGTAGATGATTGTAGAGGAAAGACGGCGACGTAACAGAATTATGACCTGTTTGTTTCATTTGGCAGGCAGCAAACATGCTTTGCTTTTTTTCATAATTTCAGTACAGATTAGAAAGATGTTTTGTCAAGAAATGCTTGTTTCTAATGCACTTTGGTTAAATATATCTGTTTACTATATTTAAGATTTTTAGTTTCATTGAGAACAAAAGATTTTATTCAACCTTCTCACAGCAGCTGAAGGAAATTTGAGTGAAACAATACTGACACGTCTGCATGTCCAGCAGCGTGTTACCTCAGCGCTGTCCAGCTCTTTACAGGCTGAAGGACAAAGAACATATTGCAAAGCAGACTGATAATGATACCTGTCATGTACCCGGCACAAACGATGGTGTGCTCACTGTTAAAGCTAAAGCTGTATGAAGGAGTTTAAAGCCTTTGAACTTTCACTTGCAGCACTGATTGTTCAAAATGTGCACTTTGCTAAAAAGACGGTTTTACTGACAAACACTTTAAAATGTGTTAAATATGCAAAAACGTGCAGAAAATGTCCACATTATTTGGCTCGTTCTTCTCAGTGTCTCAGCTCTGCTGTTAGGAAGTGATTTAAACTGAAACTCGTGTAATGTTGTTGCACGAACCCTTAAAAGCAGTTTTCTGTTGTGTTTGTGTCGAGACTGTCTCTCTGCCTTACATATTCCAGATGCTGTTATTATATCATATGTGGTATATGGTATGACATTGTCTAAGGCAGAGCATCCAGAGAGAGTAGGGTACACAGACTTTACCAGTGGCCTCCACTCCAGCTCTGAATTTATCTCCACTCAGGGTCTCGCTTACTCCTCCCCCGTGAAGGAATAAGACAGGCTGGATCTGACACATCTAATTGAGTTCAACTGCATTTATATGGCGCCAAATTAACAACAAGTGTTGCCTTAGCATGTTCTTTATATTGTAAGATAAAGACCAATAATACACAAGTTAAAGGGGACTAACCCTCCAGCAACACCAGGGTGAGGGAGGTGCACAGGAAAACAGATACACCCACGTGGAAGAGAGGCAGAGATGAAAAATAACTAATGATTAAACGCAGAGTGGTGTATTAAACATGAGCTAAAAAGAAACATTGCATCATGGGAAGCCCCAGCAGCCTTGGCCTATTGCAGCAGGGTTTGGGGTCACCTTAAAGCCTGTCCTTTAAAGTAGAGAGGGTGCCTGTCAGATCATCAGCATTCTCCCCTGGCAAGCAAGGCTGATACGCAATCACCACACTGAATTCTACTCAGTGCTCTCGGAGCTTCCCACCCCAAGAAGGATGGGCCGTCATGGCCTGTGACAATCCTTTGTTTCTGCAGGAAATGCTAGTTAGGGTTGTAGGTTCCCTTCAGCTCGGTACTAGTGGCAGCAGTCTGTGTTGCTCCCTACAGAAACTGCCACAGGATTCTTGTCACACTTAAGGGACCTCATAGGGTCACGCTTTACCATGTTCCCTACACCATCTGGTGACCAGCTGGCCCTCTGTGGGATTTGGACAGTGCCGATGGCCTTCCATGAGCCATTTTAGCACCTGTAAATGGTGGAGTCTTTGTGAATAATGAAGCAAAGGCTAGTGGACCACTGTTGTGAGGGTAAACCTTCTTGGTCCCAGGCCCACAACCACGAACCATTCAGGTCCGTGAAGATGAGGTAGAAATCCCTTACTGGGTACCAGGTGGGAATCAAGCTTGCAACTCCCACTGCAAAGGTGTGTAATAATAATGGATTGCATTTATACAGCAAGACCCTCAAAGCACTTTACAATTCCACTATTCATCCACACACTGGAGGAGGCAGCTACAGTTGTAGCCACAGAAGTGAGGCGCCATCAACACCAGTAGGCGAAGTGTCTTCCCCAAGGACACAACGACCAGGACAGACAGAGCAGGGGATCGAACCGGCAACCTTCCGGTTCCAAGATGAGCTTCCCAGCCCCCTGCAGTCTCACCACTACACTACAGCTGCACTGACTTAAGCTGCATCTTATACATACATGTATGTGGGATAAAGAAGGTGGAGAGATAGTCTCTTCACTAAGAGAACTTGGGTTACAATGTAACCAATCGTTCTGTGAGGAGAGGACATCCCGTTAAACTGACTCCAGTTAAACACACGAGTGTACATGGAGCAGAAACTGGCTGCACTGTACCAGGATCAGTCTGTGATTGCTGCGTCTGCACAGCTGAAGTCCTGTCGGCTGAGACACATTCAGCTATCTGCAAGTTTCATGTTTAGCAGAGAAAAGAAACTTTTGCTCAAATCGTTGATTTTTTCTTTTCAATATTATTGCTTTTTAATGAGTGTTCATTGGTGTTTATAGATGTTGATAAAATGACAGACATGTTGTTGCCTTGGCTTTGTTTCTTTTATTTGTTTGCTGCTTATCATAGTTTACCATAGTACTCTAAATGATATATTTTATACTATTTTTGTATTGTTTCCTTGTGCCAGTAATCTCTGAAACACTTGCATATGTATACAGTGTTGTTGGAAACGCTCCCTCACAGTGTTTGAGGGGATTTGCACATGAAGCTTGAGACTAATACTTAGCAGGACCATATCTAGATTAAACTAAGCTGACGTGCAGTGGGTCTTTACCTGCATGAACAAGCACAGTGCAGTTTTACTGAAACTACCAAAGGCTTTAACAGACATGGGGATTCAGAGGAGCTGCTCCTGCCACACAAATCGAAATGATTTCTTCTTCTTCTTTAGCCCGTGTGAAAAACAGAGTGTGTGATTTTAACACTCCTGTATCAGAATATACAAGCTTTCCTTTTCTTCGTTTACACAGATGTTGATGAGTTTTACAGAGGGGACCTTACCTGTACTATAAAACTGTGTGCTGTATATCTGTACTGATATAATCCAATCTATGTAGCCAACTCGATGTGTAAGAAGAGTCACGCGGTCGAAACCTGAAATAAATCAGAGGACTTTCAATTAAAAACAACAGAGTGTTTTTTATTGTGGATTATGTTCAGAAGATGGTGATTGAAAATGTAACACAACAAAGCATCAAGCATAAAATAACATCTGTACAGCAAACAGGAGGAAAAAACATCAGATTTAATTTTCAGGTCCTTCAGAACAAAGACTGAAGCTTCATGATGAAACGTGCTCGTCATTCATAGCTGTGCTGTACACGTGTGAACACTAGCTGAGCAGCATCACGTCACATGACAGTTAACTACTGTACATCAGTGCACTCACCCTTAGGCTGGAAATGGAAAATGACCTTTGTCAAGGGAACAAATACAAGACTCTGATCATCTGAAAATATTCATTGATAATATCGATTTGCCTCCAACTTAAATCACTTCTTGTTTGCCTGGTTTAGGCGTCAGGCAGGCGTGTGTTCAGTTAGGCCTGAGAGGGAGCTTATCCAAGCCCCTCCCTCACCCACTGATTCACCATTAAACTTTTATTCTTGTATGCATCCATCCCTCCATCCCTGATCCTTTTCAGGGTCGTGGGGGTGCTGGAGCCTATCCCAGCTGTCTTAGGGTGGGAGGCGGGGTCCACCCTGGACAGGTCGCCAGTGTGTCGCAGGGCCAACACACAGACAACCATTCGCACTCACATTCACACATATATAGGCATATATACATGTTTAGTGATTTTCCTGCTTCCTCTCTGGCCTTTTCAACATGCAGCGAGGAGACAAGCTGACAAACAAAGAGTCTGTGCAGGCAGGGAAATGAAACAAAGTCTACTTCCTGTAAGCAACAATCACACCTGCATAGTGAGCAAAAAGAGCTATTACAAATTCATTTAAACCAAATGCAAATATTTTGTTAAACTCATGCTGTAACTGTTTTCTACAATATCACCCGCTCATGTCCCCACGACAGCCGTCTGGCCTGTCAACAATTAACAACACAAGTTTCAGAGTAACACAAATACACCGTGATCGCTAACAGTCACGCTACAATGCTGTAATGATTAATGACGCTGCTGTTTTCAGCTGCAGTACAGCTTTAAAAACATCACATTAAATGCATTTTGGATTTTTCTTTGCAGGAACCAAACTCTCAGTAATCCGTGTTCTTTATCTTTGAAAAAGACACAACTCCTACACATATTACACAAGCACATTACTGGTCAACGGTCTTTTGCTTATTGCCAACTTTTAAATGTGGAACTTTCTGGCGTTCCCTGGGATCAGCTGCTGGGAAGTCACTGGTTTGCAAACTCCCCTGTGAATGATTAACGCCAAAGAAGAAGCCGACGTGAACAGTCTGCCACAGCAACATCATGTTGCCAGTAAGAAATATCATCAAATATATGTCACACTGTAATGTCAAATTCTTCAAACAGCTCCTTCTGCAGCTTTGCCAAAGCCACCAGTGACTCGTCTTTAGATGGACATTCGTGCTGGGAGGAGTTTTTTGAGCTGTAGCCTTGATCGGAGCCACTGCTTGGTCCTTTTGGCTCCTGAGCCTCGTTCTCCTCTATCTGCACATGCTCAGAGTTATCCATCCCAGAGGGGGGGAAATGCTGCCCGGGAACACTTGTACACGACGATTCTGGAGAATTAAAGTCCAGGGAGTTCGGCAGAGCTTGGCTTCTTTGGTCCAGATAAGCTTGGTTCAGAGATATCAAGGAATCCTCCTCATTATCTTCAGTGGGAATGTGACTAAACGGTTCATCCACAAGGGAGACCCAGTTCTGTCTGGGTGGCGGTGGATTGTTTAAAGCTGGCTCAGCTACGTAGACAGACTCCGTCAGCACGTTCTCCAGGCCGGATGAATGCTGATGTCTGTCTGATGGATTGACTGCAGGTATAAGTTCTATTACTGAGGACAGCTGACTCTCCGGGTTCAGTTCAGGGGTGAGAATGTGAATGCTGCTGCTGTTTTCATTGATTTGCACGTCACGAACATAGACAGGAAACTCATCTCTGATTAGAGGGACACATTCAAGGACGGGAGGAATATGCAGCTGTTCAATAAGCATGTTGGCGTCGTTTAGGACCTCCTCTTCACTAACCACACACTGCTTCTCGAACCAGTCGGGATTTTCAAACTGGTAGGCCTGGAAGGTTTCAATGGCCGTCCTCAGAGCTCTACCAGAGGGACAGTTGAAATATTCATCTGCACCGATTCCCTCAATGTGCTTCACCTGCCCCGGCTGATACTTTTCAATGTCTAAGATGCGGAAGAACAGCTCTTCAAAGTGCTTCATCAGCCTGTATTTCACCGCAATGTCGAAAACCGACGGCACGTCTTTCTCGCTGCTGATGTCATCAAAATAAGCTACCATGTACTTGCCCAGCGTGCCTGCCTGGTGCATTTCTGGCAGAAAGAGGTTGAGAAAAGGAGTGAGCATGTCGTCTGTGGGCGATAGGAGGTCTTCCTTCAGAGTCACTCGTCCCTGACCGCACATGGCCTTCCACTTTGCCTGGACGCCTCGTGAGCACAGCACGAGAATTTTGTCCGAGGGATCTTTCAGCTGCTGCCGCTGCCACTCGAGCCAGCGCAGACGACCCACCATGCCTACCGAGGTGGAGTCGAGCAGGTCTACTAGCACCTTAGTGCCACACTTTGTCTGGAGGAAGGTGCAGAGTTTCAGCACGATGTCCCTGTACAGATGGTGGTCTTGTGAGTAGATGACCAATACTTTGGGCTTTTGTTTGACTGGCTGCACTTCCTGAACTCCCTTTGGTCCTGCACTGACATTAGTTTTCCCTGAAAGTAGAAGAGACCACGAGAGGATCATCAGCAACCGAAGAGCAAAGTTAAACCATAACATTCGTGCACAAATCGATGGAGAGCCACGTCTCCAATCAAAACCTTTGAAGTTAGAACTTGATATAGAACTTAAAGGAGACTAACCTGGCTTCCTGCAGGTGGCAAACATAACAGCTGCCATCAGTATACACATCGACACCACTCCCAGGGAAGCGAACCCGTAGTGAGGGGCATTATCTGCTGGGAATGCTGTAAGAAGCAGAAATAATTCAACGTGACACCAACAGAGTGAACAGATACCCGAGCTGCAGTAACTGCTCTGTTAGATCCGACTACACAGGCTAGCCTTCGCTCCCCATGTGCTTCAGTGAGCCTCGGCCACCCTGGAACTCACATCATTATACTTGCCAATGTTTCCTGCTGCTAACAACTATGAGGACAAACTCTTCACTTGTCCCCCAAATAGATCCCACCCACTACCTGGTGTGATGATGACTGCTTCTTACGTAGCACCTTTTTACCCTGCCCTAGCTCTCAATACCTTTACACATCTTGCCTCATTCACCTCTTCATACAAGCACTTTTTTCTACGTTTAAGTGCTTTCCATGTAACATTCGTACTCCGACAGATGCAGAAGATGCAACTGCCTGGAGCAGCCAGGCTGGAACTAAAACCCTTCCAATTAGTCAATGACCTGCTCCACCTAGAAACTTTACTTTGTTCCAAAACCAAACTATTTGGTTACATTTAAGTCAAAATTAAATGGCTGTTAAACCCACTTTTCCTCGTAGATACACAGCTGGTTTGAGTTATAATAGTAGCAACAGTAGCAAGACCAGAGCAAGCATCAGTGAGAACAGATGCAGCACATCATGAGAGGAGGAGGTGGGCTGTAGAGTGAGCAACTGTGGGCAAGCTAAAGCAGCCTAAATGGCACTCCACATGTGTGCGGGGTGGATACGTGCAGAAGCTGAACCCCCATGTGGGCCGAAACGAAACTATGTTTACGGTGTCGTAATGTTCACTAGTGTACGAGCACAGGAAAATGCTGGGAATCAAACCACCGACTTTATCGTTACTTTATAAAGTGTTGATCTGACAGAGCGTTCAGCCACCCTCTGACTCAAACGTGATACTGACCTGCAGGACCTTTGGTCACACTGGGGCAAATATTCTGAGTTTTCCTTCGACGGGTACAGTCTTCACCACATTGTGAGAAATAAGGTTTAATCTGCAATAAAGACAAAATGAACTTGTGCACCCAGGTGAAGTGGGATCCTGCAGCATGGTGAAGTATTATCAGAATTAAAATAATAATAAATATGATTAAACTAGCATCACTGTGCAGAACAGGCTTGAAAGGTTTTACCTGAACATCAAACTGGCAGCACGATCTCGGCCAACTATCCAGGCTGAATGTTACACTCAGGGTCTGATTCGCCTGAAAACGAGTTTGACCAACATTTAACAAACAACACAGTAAGAACGATGTTCTAGTCATTTGAAGATCTAGATGTTTGATTCACCAAATAAAATTCTGTTATATGTTCATGTTCAGCTTCGTCTTTTTGGAAGTGCAAATGCATGACCCTCGTAACGCCAAGTCTGGAGCGCATATTTGATACAGACATCAACCTAAAACCTGCAAATTCATCTTAAATTTATTTTGTAATAAATGGTACATGATTCAATAAATACTCCAGTTTACAATAAATTATAATTGTCTGGCAATTATTTCATCAGTCGTGCTTTACGAGGTAACATCTATATGTGACTAATATGTGATAATAATATGTGACTGTGGTTTACACACGATAAGCAGCCTTTTCTACAAGCGACGCAAAAAAAAAGAAAAATTTATTGCAGAGTTTCCTGTACTGAAAAAAATGTGTAAAAACTGGGTTAAGGTACAAAATATAGGCCACTGTGATGACAGTACTGTTGAAATGAAACTGCACACGAACTCTTTGAATACAAAAAAGATTTGAATATGTAGGATGATTCAGTTTTATTTATACCAGGTTTCTGTATCGATTTGTTGATCAATTATTGAGTCATGTACTAACAGAGACCTGATATTTCATAATCCACATTATTAATCCTTACCTTATTTAAACTGTGTTTATCCTGTTGAGAAGAGCAGCCATTGACAATAACCATGTACTTCTCACACAGGTTGTCAGGGCTGAAGCTGACAGCCAGAGCAGAGTTTCCATCAGCTACAGTGACCTGACTCAGACTGATGTTAGGCTGCCACAGACTTCCTGTTAGCAGACAACAGGACAGACGTGCTTTATAAGATTTACTTACTCTCACGGGCGTTTAGAGGTTCTGTCAGTGACGTACCTCTCTCTATGCAGAACTGTGTGTTCGTCATTTCTGGATCTTCACAATCTGAGTAAACCAAAAACAGTTTCATAAAATCAATTATAGAAGATCGTCTAAGAGCTTCACGAGTCTAAACCTGCCCTGGGACATACTTCTGTATGAATTCTGTATTTGAAAAGATCTTTATGATGAAAACGAAAAAGGATCACATCCCTTTGTCTCAAACACCTTGTACATTCAAGTGTCTTCAGGATATCTGCGGCGTGAGTTTCCCAACCAGTCTACATGTGATTTATGGAAAGGAGAGGGTGTGTCTGCACACACAGCTGGGCCTCTGATAAGTATTTAGTCCAGCTAATCATTCGAATGATTGTATAGGTTCACAAAATAACAGCAAGAAAACATCTGAACAACAATGAATAAACAGATAATCCCAAACAACTCTGAGAAAAACAAACAGGAACAACCAAACACTGGTTCTGAATTCAACTCACGAGGAACTAGGAGGTTTTTCCTGATGTCGTAGCTGCTGTGGTGCAGTTCTGGTTTGGGTATGTTGAAGACGGAGACCTGGTAGCTCTGCCCCGGATCCAGCACCAGCATATCAGCTGAGAATGACCACTGAAAGCCAAGAACAACGCTGAGCGTCAGGAGCACACATGTGAAACCTTTGCACCAGTATGAATGCCACTGCGGGACACGCTGGTGCATGTTTGATCGAACCTCACTCACACAGTGGGACGTTCTGAGCGTGATGGGTATAATCGGTGACATGAAAAAAATGTATATGGACCTATGTAGTAGTTTTCTGCCAATGGCTGCTTGAAACAACGCAGTACTTCACAGTACAGAAATCCTCGCTCATTTTTAATAATATCGATTTATTGGATATTTTTTGTATTATTTGTAATGATGAAAAAATGAACTTTAGCTGAGAGCTTTGCTAAACTTTGGTAAATTTTCTCCATCATTGCAACCGAGCAAATGTGTTGTTATGATGGTGGAGGACAGAGGATCCAGACAGCGTCAGCACAGGGATGATGCTGCGGTGCGCAGTGGTTATATCAGCCGTTCCTTTACAGGTTAAAAGTTTGCATTGAAAACAACCATCATGTTCTCCGTGTACGTTTATCCTTTGTAGTTGACTTTTATTCAGAAATCATTTGGTCAGAGCTCAGTAAACAATCATTCATTGAAGCTGAAGCTTTGTCTGCATGAAATGCTGCTAACTGCAGGGATCCAGTTACATCTACAAATAGCAACACTGAAAACCACACTCACCTTTTCTCCTGATGGACTCCTCATCGCGAGTTCGTTTTTGAACGAATATCGAACACACAGGTTCTGATTGGTGGATTCCACCAGAACATGAAGCTCGGTGGCCTTTAGGAAATGGATGCTACCTGGAGGTGAATATAGCAGAAAATATTCAGGTAAAGCCGAGAAGCACGAGGCGGTGAGAAACAAACAAAAACACGCCCACATTATCTTAATCTGGAGTAAACGCCAAGAGCGTGCAAACACGCATTTTTATCATTAATCTTCTTTTTCTTTTCCAAATAGTTTTCGTTTAAGTTTGTTTCCTGATATCTTATCAGATTTGTTTTTACTATTTGTGAAACAAAGTGTGATAAAAATCTTTCAAGGGGTTGACTCAATTTGACTTTTTAACACGTTTTATTTATTTATTTTGTTGTTGTTTATGCTGCACTTTGTGAACTCTGGTTTTATGTTAAAGTGCTTTATAAATAAAGATGGAAAACAGCCACGTTATAAGTAACTGTCCTGACATCATCAGTTTTAAAATCAGGGATTGTTGAAAAACTGATGGATCTGAGTGTTTTCATGTCTCTGATGTGTTGGTTTTCATGTATGTACTGTTGTACACGACCATCCCCGCAGACTCACTCACCATCATCCTTTAACTTCCAACTAGCCTCTAGCACTGGCTGCAGGAGTCCTGCCTCGTCTGGCCTGACGTCCACTGACACCTGCAGGTCCTCTGGATTGCTGGGAGTGTAATCATGAACTTTCAGCCACCGCTTGTCCAGACAGTTAGCTGCAAACGCACACAGAGAACAGCCAGTGTCATTGTCCCATTAGCAAAGGTTTTTAGTTTAAGCGATTGTGTTCATTGTTCGTCTCTCTTTTTGTTGCTGTGTTTCAACACTGTGTTTGTTACTTCCTGGTATATTACAGCACGACATCACAAATGACTCTTCCCAAATGTAATATTGGTGCATTTAAAGAATATCTTTTTGTTTGATTGTTTTCCAAATTCTTGTTGTCTTCCTCTGTCAGCAGTGGCTGCGCTGTCTGAACCAGGATCAAACCAAGAACTGAGCAACAGCAGCGAGAGGAAGACTGAAGCATCCACTCACTTTCACGAACTTCACAATTCAAATCCTGGAGAGGAAAAGATGGACAAACAGAGAACATCAGTAAGGAGACGTGTAGTATTCAGTATTATAAAATGCTTTCCATCGGCTCCTCTGTAGGAGCCTATTTAAGGTCCTATCAGTGCTCCTGTAGGGACTTTACTCTTTCTTTTTGTTATTTTAAGAGGAGTCACGTGAACGTAATGTTTACAACAACTGTTACAAAATTATTCAGCAAACAGCAGTTTGAATGCCCGGATGTTCTATTTCAAGTTGATAGATATTAGAGCTGTACAACGCTGTGCCTCATACACGACACAGGAACACTGCTTATCTGATAAACAGCGCTCAACCAGAACGTTGAACAGCTGTCAATCATTAGCATTGTGGGCTGTTACCAGCTAAACTGTAACCAGCTAAACTGTAACCAGATAAACTGTAACCAGCTAAACTGTAACCAGATAAACTGTAACCAGATAAACTGTAAACATAAACTGTAACATTGTTCTTCGCTACACAAACACTAAAGAAAAGAAAAAAAGATCCGCAAAAGTTTAAACACGACGTTACTTAGACATTGATCATCACATAGCTCCGTCCTGCGCCTTCACTCGTTATAGAATCAAATACAGGTGCGAGGACTGCGCTCCAAGTAAGACACTCAGTTAAATGAATTACGAACAGTGCTCATAGTTTTATTTTAAAATCCTTGTTTAGAGAAAAACTGGCCTTAAACAAAATGTCGCTCCAAACTATGTAAGGAACAATACAATACAGAACAATCTTATGTAAAGAAGTCAAAAATATCGAATTCTTTAAAAAGACAAACTTTCTTTCGCTACCAGGAAAACTCAAAGTTTCTTTTCAAGTTTGTCTAAAATTATTTTCATAACGTACACAAACTGGAACAGGAAGTATCTGTTGTGTTCGGCAAACTTGGAGCCGCTCTACTGTAAAACCTTTCTCACCTGTCGAGAGCACTTGAGACGTCCGGATAAAATCCTGAGCGTGGTCGACAGCGACACACACGTTAACAGCAGCAGCGCTCGATGGAGGCTCATTTTCACCTTTCAAATGAACAACAGTCCGCTGATTCAGAGACACACTGCTCTGTCGACAGTGAAGGAAAACCCCGACAGGGTGTAACTGGCGCTGGGCTGGAAAACTTCCTGCTCAATTTACAGTAAGTTACTAAATGCTACCTTCAGGACCCGTGGGAATTTAGACTACTATTCTGTTGACTCTGACGAGATTGAACATGAAATAATGGATGGATGGATAATTCAAGAAACACTTCAGATGATTCGTCTATTCGTTTTTTCCGAATCACGCACGGTGAACGATGAGCCGAGGCTATGGTCGGGATTTTTAAATGACTGAGCCCATCACGCTCGTTCAATTTTAAGAAACGCCTCAACATTTACATTAAACTTGAACTTGCACATTAACACTGTGCAATACAGAGACAGCAGTAAATGATGGAACAGCCTCAGTGCGCAACGTTCATAGATGTTTCTAGTGTAAAGAATTCAGCCTCCCACAAACGGTACCTGGTTCTCCCATTTTTCTCACTGACAGTGAACGAAACATCAATTTTCCGTCCTCTTCCTCGTTCTGAGGCTTCGTTACTTCGTTACTGTCGTTACTCACAAAGGCTCAAAGCAGCGTCGTGGGAAGGGCCTTGAAGTTCGCGGTGTCGGGGGCGGGACCACGAAGGTGTAACGTGCACCGTCACATGTGAATGTAACTCGGTATCATGTCGGCTGCTCACAGCAGACGAGAACAAACAGCCAGAATTAAATCGTGAACTGATCCGCACAGCCGAGAGAAATAGGCTTACGCAAAGATTTTGACGCAGATGCCACAATAATTAAATCCCGCAGGGCCGTGTTTACACATCCTGCCACGAGAGCAATCTAACAGGAACAAGTTAGTAAGCCATCAGCTGAGCAGTGAACCGACTCCGCAGGGCTGACGGTCCCCTCAATGATGTCCGTCATCGGTCAGCTGCGCTGGGGTACTTTCACCACCAGAGCTGGATCAAGGTTCCTTTATTTAGCATTTTTTAAATGAACTTTGTGCAAAATATACACTATAAACAGCATAATAAAAGCCGAGGTCTCAACCAGACCTGAGAGCAAGAACAAATAGGGTTTTTTAGGAGACTGGGCAGATCTTTGGAACAGCTTAAAATTAAATCTGGAGCCTCCACTGAAAAGCATGGATCTCAGAGTCTGCGGGAGCAGCTGGTTCATAGTCCGCGGTGCTCTGGTAGGATTATAGGGTTTCAAAAGTTCTGGCATCAAATCATTGATACTCTTAAAAACAGATAATACCATTTCAAACTGGATCCTGAAAGAGACCGGAAGCTAGTGTAAGGAGGCCAGTAGGGGAGAGAGGAGTGACATGTGCCAGTTTTACTTTAAAGCCAGAACATGACAGTAATGCTTCCAACTAAAATATGTTCATATATTCAGGAATCTGTGGGAACGATCAGTTTGGATGTGAAACACAGTATTTAACTAATTTAACGTTTTGGAGAGAATATCTTTGGCTAAACTGTACAATTGATTATTAAAGTAAAACAGTATATTTTGATAAACTGTAATGCTGTATAAAAGCTGGACAAGCTGAATCCAAAATTGCTTCTCTAAGGTTTATTTAAAGATCATTTACAACATCAAAGGTAATTTGATACAAGCCTTGTGCGCCACATGAGCACACGTTCAGAACAAATTTAAATTCTAAAGAAAATGAAATCGGCTGTAATTGTCTTCACAGGTGTGACCTAGTTCATAACATCCCACTGAAACATTTATTAATGTTTCCTATTACTTCTTCTTAATAAATGCACACTTAACCCAGCCTGCACGTGCCTCTTTGAGCCAGCTTGCAGAGACATCAGTGTCATTCCTTTGTATGTGCTTAAATACCATAAACTGGCTTTTGAGTTTGCTCAAAGTGATGAACACATAAAGGATGCTGGTGCCTTTATATGTGCTGTCAGCTCTTTGATTGGCAGGTCCAGATCTCTGAGATCCTCGTTTCTTTTTTTCCTCCGTCTGTCATTTTCACGTCATCCCGCACATGTTCATCTTCCTCGCACCTGACCAGTGGACTTCCCCTTCTTCACTGCTCCGAGTGAGCGGCAGCCCTGCCTGTCCTCACTGTTATAACTCCATGGCATGATGGTCTATTTCTATTTCTAATAATATATTTAAAGTATTCATAAGTTGGGGTGAGTTGTGCCACAACAGACAGGCCAGCTGACAGGTAAGGCTGAGGATGTGTTTGCTGTAATGTCACTGAGGACACTGGTTTCCTGTCAGAAATGAATATTGCTCCAGTATGGAAGAAATGGTGAAACACTGTGTGTGAGATACAGGAAAAATATCATCGTCAAACACGTTTCGATGATGATGTTGATTTCATTGAAAGAAAGTGTACAGTTTCCACTCCTGCCTGAGAAGCCAAGTAAGTGAAACAAACTGGACACATCTCAAACTGCACAGAGAAAAGCCCGACTGATCACTCATGGACCACTAAGAGAAGGCTATGAACTGGGGACCAGTGACCCCACCATTAGAGTTGACCAGATCTCTGTTGCTCACATAGAATTGTGGGTGAAGCATTACATTCATGACTTCAGTGCATCTATTGTGCAATTAGGACGCTGTGGGAGGGACCACTTTGTCTCCACTTTGCCAACATTATTGGCTCATTAGTGCAAATTCTGCTGCCAGGAAAATGATTTCTCCCTGCGTTACTTGTAGATGGTCCACATCTGTAAACACATCTCTCCCTGTCTACAGATGTGGCTGTTGATGTCTTTGGCCCATTTGAGGTAAAGATGAGTTGCAGGTTTGTTAAAGGTCATCGAGTTATTTTCACTTGTATGTCCAGTAAAGCAGAGCATTCAAACACACTTATTCATTGAATACCAGTTCTTGTATCCATGCACTGTGCAGACTGATTGCTAGAAGAGACCAAGTATCCCACTTCAGGTTAGACAACAGATACTCCTGCTGCTCTGCGTTATGGTGGGAAAGGCTCAATCGCACAGTCAGGACTGTGCTGAGTGCTTCATCAGCAAAGGATGAATGATGAAGGATTACAAACCCTTTGAGAGGGTTACATTTGACTTCTAGCTCACACAAAGTGATCCGCTGCTCTTCAAGCCAGAGTTTACTGTCTAATACATGCAGTACCAATCCTATCCAGCAGAGGGGAGTGATGTCCTGCACCGTGCAAAACTTTGCTCGCCATTCTCCATAATCGTTACCTTCATTTTTGTGATGTTGACGATGAAGATCACGACAGCAAACACAAAAATGTCTTTCAGTGTTTTATTGTGAAATGATCCACTTCTACAAACATCTTTAAATTTTAAAGCAAACGCATTAAAAGTCTAAAACGTGAGGCAGTGTTAAAAAAGTCCAACTATAAATTCATACTTTTTGATTTGTTGTTATGAGATGATTAAATGGCGTAACAGAGAATACATGTAACACAACGTAATTACAAAATAAAAGACAGTTAACTTGTTGTATAGATGTGTAAGCAGGTTGGAAACAGTTTAGTTTAGAAGTGGGAGGCAGTTACCGTCCTCACATTTCCTGTAGCCAACATCACAGGGACTGTCCCTGGATACGTTTTTGGACACAGTTACATCATTGCTGCAGATCATTAAATGCAAATATTCAGTTTACAATCAAAGCAATTCATCCAATATGCAAATCATTTAAATATCCACTACATATATGTGAATCAGTCGATTGATTGATTGATTCAATCAACAAGTATCATGAGAAGCAAATGAAGTAACCTCAGTGTGTAATGCATGTGTGTTGACTAAGATAATGTACTCGAGCTCCAGACATGCATATGTGCACATAATTATGAAGCATTGGACACTTTCAAATAAAACAAGAAGTAACATCATTCATTATTATAATTAACAAAAATCCACAAATGACTAATAAACTGCTAAATATTTAAACTGTCATTGTCTCCCTTTGGCGCTGTTATCGGATTGATTGATTTCACATTGGCCATTTCATAGTTTCATACAAATCACAGCTTAGATGCAGTAACAATAATCTGCCTGACGACAGCGCACACTGATGGAGGTTCGTCCTCATAAATGATCCTGCGTTGCCGTCTCACACTTTCACTACGAACGCTGACCAACCACCACTGTCCTTTTGCCATGTGTGTTGTTGTATTTCTGCACAACACTACGGGGTGATTATAAATGCAAAAGAGTAAAACATACAGGAGAAAAGTTGCTGCAATATCATTCTGCAAAGCGATGAATGTTTGCTGTAGCCCGATAGCAGCAGGTCATTATAGTTTGTATTGCACGAGATGGGTAGTAGCAGAAGCTGCTCTTTAGTAATAATATAAAGCTCTTCTGATTTCATGATAAAGGAAAAAACGGTGCTATGGAGCGCAGGCGTGTCAAAACAGCAAAGGTCCTTATTGAAACTCCCAGTCAGGGTTGGGTTCATCTTCCAGCCCATCAGAGGATCACACAGCTGGAAGTCTCTGCACTGCTCAACACACAAACGTTTTCAAGTCACATTCAGTCACACATAATGACATTATTTGACTTCTATATAACAATCTTAAATATGATCCACCCATCTGTGATAATCAGCTGTGTACCACAGGCCTCCAAGCTGGCTGTAGTTAAACCTTTACTAAAAAACATCAGGAGCCGGAGCTGCTGAAGGTTTCTCGCTGTTAAGACAGAGTATGGAGCGCGGGCTCACATGGTGTCATAGGGTTGTTGGGGTTTCTCTGTTTTCTTTGTATTATTGTGGGGTCTTTACGTTATAATATACAGCACATCGAGGCAATATATATCTATATAAATAAAACTGAACTGAACAAAGTAAAACATTGAAAATAAATGGTTGTAAAACTGGAAGCCGTGTGCATCGGGTCCTTTGTGTGCTTCTGTTCATGAATGTAACAGATTTGTAACATTTTTCCTTTCTCTGGATTGATTTGGAGTTTTCAGCGGTCATGGCCTGCCTCACATCCACGTCACTTCTCATGGAATAACAAGGGAACAGGCCCCGCCTTTCCATCAGTCTGTAAATACTAAATTAGTGTAATTACACTTTTGTTCAAAGCACTGAAATAAAACTGAAAGTCTGCTTTTCAATCATATTGATATTTTGTTGTAAAAGCTACTGAGGCGGTGTGTACAGATAAAAGTGTCGTTGTCGTCGTCCGTGTACTACTGGAAAAAACCATCCCACCTCTGCTCTGAAGCATCAGACGGCTTCATCCTCTTGGGGGCGCTGTACTCCTGCTCAACTGGAGGCTCCTGAGGAAGCTCACTGATCTCAGCAGTGAGCTGAAATAAGCAGCAGAGGAACAAACAGAAGACAGGAGCTTAAATTTGTAGCTGCAAACTTGTGTGATGTAAAAATGACTAAACAGGCAGCAATCAAGATTTGAGCTTAAGAAGAAATATCACTCATTTATTAATTAATCATCACCATTTGAAAATATCAGGATTAATATTTAAACTTTGAAAGTATATTGATAAAAATACATATTGATACGGGGATGCTGTGGTTTGTTATTATTAAACGTAAAATGAATTCACATAATAATCGATGATGATGATGATGATGATG
>NW_005187451.1:2777983-2793983 GCF_000239375.1 Pundamilia nyererei
CAGCTGTGGGTCAGCTGTGGGCCAGCTCCCAGCCGCTGGGCGTTTCCGCTGTATACACGCTGCTTACACTCAGTTGCAGCGTGTCACCAAGAGACGGCCCCTCCTTCGCAAAAACGTTGACTTTTATAGTTTCACGTTCCTTCTCTTTCATTCTTTTCCATAGTGGACTCACATCTGTGAGAAGCTGGCAGTGTTACACTTGCTTCAAAACGCCGTGTGGGCGTGGACGTGATGTGTGGTGATTGGTGCACATGAATGTAAGGTTTAATGATTCATTTTAAACGTATTCAAATAAATGACAAAGGGGACGCACTAAGATCAGAGGCAGGCATGACTGTGATTGTCACTGCTGTGACTGTTCATTTATTTAAAGGGGCAGCAAGTAAATGCTGAGAATTACCAACAGCTTTAAATGCATCGGCCAAACTTCATGTCCTAAATGCTGCCTACTACTCGTGGTAGCGTTGTCATTAAAGCCGATGTTTTATGACAGATTCATGCAGAACACCAGCTCATTCCCAAACATTTATACCATTTTTCTTGTGCCTGTTCGTGATGTGAGCTTCATCAACATTTCTATCTGGTTGTCATAAATGTGTAAACTGTTGGTAAAATTCAGAAAAGATTTAAGACTCGTTCGTTTAGACTCAGCCCCGTCTGAGGCTGTATCTGACACGGCAGGAAGACTGCGAATCCAAGCTGGACACAAAAACCGTTAAGCACAGAGAGCAACAACAAAGACTTGATGCGAGGCTGTCTTGAGCCTGTGATGATAATGCTGTGGGGACCGGGACCAATCCACCAGTCGTGCTCTCAGTATACAAGCATGTTACCACTAAGTGTCCACTGCTGGTCAACCACAGAAATTAAAATAATGGAGTTTAACTTTCTTCAAGTAACATTCATGGAAAGTAAAGACAGAACTAATATCTAAGGCCGAGCAGCAGAACACATGATCAATGCTCTGCCACCACAAAGATCAACAACAGTTAAACTGACCTAAAAATCTGTTTGGTAGCTTAAAGACACACTCACCATGTTTCTCTTTCTGCTGGCGGCGTTGGCAGTGTTGTGGCGATCGGCGGCAGAGCGCAGAGGTCTGCGGCACAGCTCGTCTCTTTGATAGATCGCCGTCTGCTTAGAGTTCTGCTTCCTGTACAAAACAAAACAGGCAGCAACTTACTAATTAAAGTTTTTAATTGCACCATTTAATGGCATCCAGTAAACAGTTTACAACCAGTTTGACACTGTGGTCTTTTTTCCATGCAACACTCTGGTTCTGATGATTTGTCCCCCCTCACTAAGAAGCCCCTGGTTCAGTTCTGACTGTCCGACATGAAAAGGACCAGGTGAGAAAGTCTGTATCCAACACCGACTGACTATGTTTTCATTGTCCACCTGACGACATCCAGATAGAACAAGTTTAGCCGTTCAAATAGCTGGACTCACTGATCGCGCAGAAGAAAGTCGCGTCCATGGCGGAGATGCACACTTGAATAGGTCAACTTCCGCTTTTTTAAAGTGGTGCTTGTGGAAGTGAACCAATATTTCCATCTCGACCAAAATCCGCCTTTTCCAGACGTTGATCCTGCCGATTCTACTCTATGGATCAGAAACGTGGACATTGCTTAAAGCAGACCTCAACAAGCTCGAAGTTTTCCAGATGCGTTGCCTTCGGCAGATATTACGAGAATCACTTCAAGACCGCCTTCGATAGGAGGACATCTGACTGGAATTCAAAAACTCCGATTGCGATGGTTTGGCCATGTGTGTCGAATGGACGCGAGCCGACTACGACACCAACTTCTCTGGCATAACGTCCCACACAGCGGAGAATCCAACGAATGGCGAAAAACATGGCTAAAACAGGTCGAAGGTAACATCAGAAATCGCAGAATAAATCTCGACAAGGCCAGGACAATCGCCAACGATCTCCACGCATGGAAACGAGTTGTGAAGGAAATTCAACAACCATTGGCACCCACTGCGGCGCATGGGCTTAGGAGCCGATCCAGGCCTAACGCCAGCTAGGAATCAAAGAAGAAGACAAAGAGTCCTGTGTCAGACGAAAGTGAAACGCTCGTTGTTTCAACAAATGTTTTGTTGTTTCGTCTTCTTATTTAACTCAGTAACACTGACGGAGTGCTGCAGGGTTCTCTCCTGGGGCCTACACTATTTATCTTCATGGCTTGGGACAAAATCTAAAAGCATCTCTCCATTATCTCCATACAGTCACAGCTGGGTCAGCTCAACGTGATTTTAAATGCAGAAAAAAATAAAGGTCACGTTGGTCTCAAACAGGAAGAGGGTGTCGGCAGCACTTCCTTCTCTTTCTATTGAAACTGTGGCCTCATCCAGATATTCAGGTATTGTGATTGATGGTAAACTTTCCTTTAAGCCACACAGTGACTGAAGTTGGGCTTCTTTTTCTGAAATCAATCGTGTTCGTCTTTGAGGTGAATCCTGGATGTAATTAAATGAAGGCTTCTGCTCATTCGCTCCATCGTCTGGATTCTGTTCATCACAGGACACCAAGATTTATTACCAACTGGAAACCATCACCACACCATTGTACCTTATATTCTCTGGCTGACTGGTCCTCATTGGTATCATTTTATCTGTAACTAGTGGTTTGCTGCCCTCTTACTCATCAGATTAACAGGTAACAATGACACATTACTAGCAGGTCTGAGCCAAAGGATTTAGCACTGGTAGTAATGTGCCGTTGTTCCTGTAAACAAAGAGCTGAAAACGACATAAATATTTTAGTCGTAGTCTTTGGTCTCAGAACGTTATCAGTTCGTACAGAACTCTGAAAGAAGGCCGTCTCCTCTCAGCTGATTTCACTGCAAACTTTAAAATACGTAAAATGACCTTGTGAAATCATCACTGGGAACACGTGTTGTAAATAAAAAAAAACAGGATCAGTGGTTACTAAATATGCCTCAGACCACAAACATAATCAAGTTTCTTATAAAGCGTGATCAGGAACACTGACATCCATCAGCATCGCTGCATGGACAAAGTCTCTGTTACACTGTCCCTCACGTTGCAGCACACACTCCAAACAGACGTCTCAGGGCCAACTTAGGCTCAAGTATCTCGCTTTAAAATGGCCTGTATTTATATAGCGCTTTACTAGTCCCTAAGGACCCCAAAGCGCTTTACATATCCAGTCATCCACCCATTCAAGGTTCAAGGTTCAAGGTTCTTTATTTGTCACATGCATAGTTATACAAGTATAACACACAGTGAAATATTCACACCTAAAGTGTTCTAGGACACTTCAACATGTGAAGTGGAGCAGCCAGTGACTGAACCACTGACCTTGCAATTAGTAGTAATGGTAGTAATTGAGTTCACCCTTGGGATGATGCATTATACATCCCTATGGGCAGCAAATCTTTGCAGTTGTGACATCAGCCTAAGGATTACGCACTTTGTCACAGTGTTTTAGGTTAAGCCTTCTAAGAAGCTACACAAATGTGACTGTGTGCTTGGTCAGGTTTCAGATACGTAGTGAGGACATTAACCTTGGCTGCACGGTAGGTCAAAAATCTAAACTAACTATTTGTCATGGTTAGCATTAAGGGGCTAGGTGTGTAACAGCCATCAGGACAGCAAAACATGGTGTGTTTTATTAGCTGTTGATAAAAAGAAAAATTAGATACACACAAAAAAATCTTTTCTACAGCTACTAGTGATTAAAATCATGAAATCACAGCTAAGCAGTATGAGTGGAAATGTGGTGTTTTCCATCAGAAACAGAGAAAATGAAAATGAATGAATTAAAAATAAACACAAAACGAATGAAACTTAACAGCATTAAACACTTTTTTGGTCATCACTTAGAGCGATATCCAAAAGCCTCGGAGATGTCAGTCACGATACCCTGCAGTCTTTATTAAATCAATAATTCAGTTACGTACGGACAAGCACACACACCCTTCAGCCTTACACTGCTCCCCAGTGGTGTGAGTGCTGTTGACCCCTGGTCCTCTCAGCCGGTCCTCTCCTCCGTCTTCCCCCACAGCTAATTACACTGCCTGGAGTTTAGAGCTGACAGCCTGTCTAGGCCCCCATCTGCTGCCTGGTCTGAGCTCTTTGACAGCCTCCCCTCTCTCCTAACTGACAAAGTGATAAACTAATTAGCCTGGCTGGGCACACCGAGGTCAGGGCCCTCACCATATCCAGTGGCTCCACATAGCAGGGCTGACCCAAGTCCTCCTCCAGGGAGCTGGGGCCAGGTAGGCTGGGAGTAGAATTACTAAGGTCTGACTGATTAATGCCAAGACGCTGTCTGAGAGCCGGGCAGGCCTGAGGTACCAAAACAGCCTGTGTTAAAGAATCGTTCCACACCTGTACAATCAAATGTTATCTGCTCATTATATACCGAAGTGCAACTGTGCCAAGTTCCTCTGATAAACTGTGACTAGGAGCAGTTATGAAAACTACTCATATTTTTAAACAGACATTCAAAGGACACACTGCAAGACTTTGTGTTAAATGTAAGAGCCGGGTTTCGCTTCACTCTAGAGCAGGGCTGTCATGGTTAACGTTACTTATATCAGGGTAACTTGCAGGTCCATGAGGTTTCTTGCAGGTCAGACGCACAAACAGAGCAGATATCTGTCACAGTTTACCTGATAGCTGAACTCAGGCTTTGGTACCAGTCGTTGAGGTTCTCCTGGTTGCTGGACATCAGTAGCAGATTGGCTCTGGGGAAGGTCAGCTGTGAAGAGATGAAACATGGTAAATAGACGGGTTCTTATATGGTGCTTTTCTCCTCTACACGAGCAATTGTACAACTCGCCTCACATAGGCACTTTTTTCCAGAGAGCAACGTGGGGTTAATGCTATGCAGACTGAACCAGACGGGGATCGAACCGCCAACCTGCCAATCAGCAGGTGACCTCCTCTACCTCGGTGGCTTTACTCTTTACAATTCACCAACTACGAGCCTCAAATCCAACTATGATTTCAAAATCTGACTGGGAACCAGTTCAGATAAAACTAAATCAGATCCCGATGAAATGGGAAGAAGGACGAACCGCTGCCCGTCATTGTGCTGTTGAGCAAGGCATGGGTTTACAGTAGCTGTTGGTCCTAATGTGCTGCCAGCTGGTTCTAATACTTGATGAAGACGAGCTGCATGTGATAAGAACTTCTTCTCAGTCATGATGTAATAAGCTGTGCGGCCAATCAGAACCAGTTTACAGCAAAAAACCCTGAAATGTAAAACAATGGAACAATAACGCACTACAAGAAAAACTGTGCTGGTGTTTTTGGGAAACCTTCTTCGATTTCACCAACTTTATTAAAATCGATCATTAAAATCTTTTCTGGAACAAATCAGAGAGTGATGTCACTCCACAGCACTGTGTACAATCACAGCAGTTCTTGCATTACAGACTTGCTGCGGGCAGATGAACCATAAAAGCTGCACACTGGGCTGCAGTTGCACAATAAAAGCTATAGGGGTCAACACAAACCAGCTAAAACTGTCTCCAGATCAGCTCCACACAAAGAAAACTGCTGCTGCTTTTAAATCCTGACTGAGTATAAAATCCAGGCATCAATTAAACTAACAAAATCTAACAACCGATTTAGAGAACACTGCATTGTTCTGGACGGTGTCTTCATCTCTCTTTTGGACTTCTCTGTTCTGACAGGACTTTATATGAGTCAGTTATCAGTTCTCTTGTTCACGTTACTCAGTCCAGCTTCAGGATGTACATGCTGAACAAATCTAAGCCCAAACAAAAGGTGCTTTCAGAGCAGCACAGTTACATCAGGAAAACTGCTTAAAGATCACAATTACACCTTAAAGAGCCTTTAACATTTATCTGCACAGACTAGTAGCTTGTTGAGCTCTGATATATCCAACTTCAGCCAGTACGGAGGCGATTACAGCTCATCAGACAATGACGATAGTCTCTTATTAGACATTAAGACTTCAAACGCACCATCATCAAAAGCACCAAGTTCAGTGAAAGGGGCCGGACTAAGTGCTGCATGATATTAGGCACTCGCTGCTTAGGGAGGGGTGGTTGCTTCTGCACAAATAGATTCCACTTCTGTTGAGATGTCGTAATTAGGAATTTGTCAGGAAATCTGACCCTCTTAGGTAGAAATGACTTTGTATAATACAGCAGCGCCTCATCACTGCACATAATTTAGCTTGATTATTTATACATCAAAGAGAATCTGTCAGGGATGTGGGAAATATTCAAGTAATGAGAGGATATTAGCAGCAGGAAGGGAGCAGAGGCGAGAGGATACAGAAAGCCGACGCATTCAGAAGGAAAAGACACAAAACGAAGAGAAAAATGGACGTCGAGCCACAAATAAGACCCAACGGGGGAGGGGGCACTGGAAATTTTAATAAAACGTTTGAGGTTTTTTTGTTTTTTCCAATACTTAGCATATAGATTGCCATGACATTTACAGCTGTCAAATTTAATTTGACTTTAATACTTCATGGCCCCGTATAAGGAGGGCCGCGGTGTGCTGACAGTCTTTTTCCTCGAGTTCACGCAGGGATCAATAATGTGTCCTTATGAGGAATTACGCGTAACGCTATCGAGTATGCGCTTGGGCCTCCGTGGTATAAGAGGCTAATGAAATGCCATTTCTGCCATTAGATAACATGCAACGGGACGGTCACAGAGCGGCGACAGGCTGGAGGAAGACGTATTTACTGGAGGCCCAGAGGAGATGGATCTGTAGCTTAATCTGATCCAGCAACTGAGGTAACAGCAGGCGCCCATCACTGCACTCCTCAGTCCTTAAAACACACACGCACTCCCTGTAACACAGCTGTGAGTGTAATCTCTCCATCAGTTTCCTTTTCATCAGTCTGTTGAAGGATGATTTTCATTCTCAGGGCTTTTAACTGAAGCCTGGCCTGGTCACGACAATCCGTCACACAGCCGTCACGTCACTGCAACTCTGCTCTGTGTGCATATTTGATCATTTCCACTGCACACTTTCACAAAATATAAAAAACGACAAGTAACGAGCATTAAAGTAGTATTTAGAAAAAATGCTGTTTTCTTTCTAGACGTCACTGAATCAGGATTTCTGAGAAGACGAATGAACTGGCTCAACGTCCTCAAACAACACATCCAAATATAAGGCTTCATACTGCCGACTAACTGAGCGCTGCTGTGTACTTGTACACAGTCTGGTTAGTCGGGATGGAACTGAGAACTGGTTCCCAGTAGGCCATCAAGTTGGAATCGTCAGCCTGCTCGCCTTAGCCTCTCAGTTTAGCTCATTGATTCCAGCTGCACTTGTGCTGATTTCAGTTTGTTTGCTGGAAGAAAATAGTCACGCAGTCTAAAATATGGCAGCGTGAATATGGACCAAACTTTTGTTTTTATTGCACACACAACGAACACAACTTCAGTGCTTTGCACAAACCGAGAATCCAGAGTGACGTTGAAGCTGAATGCAGACCTCCAACAGTGAAACAGGCGAGCAGTCAGGCTGCAGCCTCCCTGTCCACCTGTTCTTATTGCTCAAGTAGCATCACTGTGGCATCACTTTAAAGCCTCTGTGTGCGGTCGGCTTTGTGTTCACAGCTAAAGACTGAGAAAAAGATCTCGCGTGTCCTCATTAGGACACGGATTCTGTAGCCTACAGGTTCAGATTGTTCTAAAGCTGCAGGCTTCACTGAAAAGCTGAACTGTTACATAAAAACTGTAATTATTAGACAACGTATGTTAGGTAAAAGTAGTGTAACTCATTACTTTCTACTGCATTACTTTTAAGAAAAGGTTTCTCTGTAAAAACAGCTCCAACGTGCACAAACGTAACCAGTTACTGTGTGTCCTGCTATGCTGGTGACTCTCAGAGAGGAGCCAATGAGAACGCAGCGAGAATCGATACGTGATATTGATCAGAATCACCCGACTGGTTATTTTCCTCTTTATTTTTCATTGGATCGTGTTTATGATATAAACTCGTTTGCCAGACCTCTTGGATGTAAAATAAGTGTTTATTAATCATTTTAAAACGTAAACGTTTATTAATAAAAGTAAATGCATTTTGTAACCAACCTATGAAAATGTCCATGATGATCCACGTGATACATGAAGCATGAAAGGTGCGGACATATCTCACAGTTAATCATCTGTACAGACTTTTTGCCCGTCTTGTTGTGTTTGACGGATGTTTTCCCATTTTTAACATTTGATCCACTCAGTTTAAAACCTGATGGCCTGTTGGCTGAGCCCCGACAACAGCTCCAATTACTCTATAAACAAATGAGACCTGAGATACCCGCACCTTTACTGATACGATCAGAATACTTTATTGATCCCCAGGGGAAATGATTTTTCATAAAAGTCACTTATTAATAAGTAGCTGAAAGAGAACATGTGCAAGAAGGATGTAGCTGTTGCAGTAAACAGTGTGTTAGGTGGATGATCACATGATCACAGATAACAAAGGTAACCAAAGAGGATCCCCCCCCCCATAAAGAAGTAAACTGGTTATCTTTTTTGTCTGGCTCAGGAGTGTCAAACTCATTTCCAACAGCCCGCTGGACCACTGATGCTTTCTGTGCAGATGAAGTCACACACTGATGATGAAGAAACAGCTGCTGTGACAAAGAGAGAATCTGTCTGCACGACTCTTTGGACGTGAGAAATAAAAGTGTGAAATGACAGAAAGTTACAGGTTTTTTAAACTGTATTTAGTTTATTTTATGTAATTTTCAGTACTAAACTGTACATCTGAGTCTCTTTCAAGAAGGTGATTTTTTGTTCATGTTGCTTCTACTGTGGAGAACACATGAGGTCTGTACAGATGTGGAACTTTTTGTCCTCCGCGGTGGAAAATGGCTAAAACTAAAAGGTGTATCACGGGTTTATCCAGCTCCTACTTTTATACATTCTGCACTCATCCTTTCAGTCTCCAGTATCATTGAAATGCAGCCAGACGCTGCTCGTTTGAGGTTTGCATTTAAATCCGGCTCGGCGTCTCTCTGCGTACCTGGCCCGTACCACTGCACCTGCTGTCTTTGGAACGTCTGACCCCTTTCCTTCTTTGACATAATGGTACGATCCCAGTCTGCGATTGGCCGCGTGGCGTGACCATTAAAATAAAGTCCCACAGGGCTGAAGGTTTGACTTCCACGTACCGACAGCCCATTAATAACTGCTGTGTGAAATCATCTCGCGGCCGGATATAACTGTATCCACATCCAGCCCGTGGACTTACGTTTGACGTCCCCGGTCGGGTTTTATTGGTTTCTATGTTGTAGATCTATCAGCCAACTGTATGCTACCAGTTCTGTGACAAATGAGCTTCACTGACAGAAAACATGCAAAAATGCTTCTGACAAGCTGAGCAGACAGCAGTGGACAGCACCATCATCAGACGTGGCTGCTCTGGATCACAGGGAAGCACATTAGCAGCGCTGCATAAAGAGCTCTTTGAGCCAGAGCCTATCAGCTGAAATGAATATTGATACCATGCAGCACTGGCACTAAACACTCGCTGCATAAACGCTTTGGTTCCTTGCTCAATGACGCGCAACTCCTTGCTTTGAATGTTTCATGACAGCAGCTACATCATTTAGACACAATTTGTCAGCAAGCAGCTGTACAGAGACCTGCACGATGGATGGACCGAGCGGAGAAACACATTCAAAGTTCAACTTTTGGGCCACTTCAACAAGGATTAGAGGTGATTAGGGAGGAGAGGAAGAGGAGCACAGGTCTCCTCCAACACGCAGGACTAAATGACATTTAACGGAGCGAGGCTTGAAAACATTCAGCAAACGTCTTATTTTTACACGTTATACCACTCATCATCGAGGAACTTTAAGTAAGACAAATCAAAGCTACATACGTCAAAAGTGGAAATTAAATAATGCTCCGCTAAAGAGTCACTCATGTGTGCCCTGAAATCAGTGAACAGATGTCTCCCCACCTGCCCAAGAAAACAGACAATTTTCTTTCCAAGTTCAGCTTTTCCCAACATTTGGAAGATGGAAACAGTGCAGGGCGCACACACAAAGAAGAAACACAGAGAGCTCAACTCTACAATAAGAACGATGTTTCCATAACGCTCACAGCCACCATCATGATGACAGTGAGGATTTACATAGTAATGGGGGAGTGGTTCATATTAATATCATCACTTTATACCTTGTTAAAAACTAGTGATTTGAAAAATGGGGACTGTATCTGTAATATGTGATATATTATAATATATCTGTAACACCTGAACAGGTAAGGTTGTAGTTTTTGTTAAAGCCTTGAATTAAAGCTGCAAGTCTGAACTTCAATCTCATCTTAATTGTAATAATGTAAACAGGCAACATTAAAAACGTTGTGTCGTTTTCCATAATCCTTACAGCTCTAACTGCAAGAAGATACCGTTCATACAACCGTTGAGGCTGAGCCCTCTGCTGGTTTTTCAGGGACTTTTTCAGGGACTGGCAGACACTTACACTGAGCAGGCCTCCCTGGCTCCGTGTGTGGCCAAACACCTTCTCTACGGTGCAGTCTTGCAGTGGATAGGCATGCTCGGCAGTAAACTTCTGTCCACTGGTGGAATGCAGGGAGCTGCAACGCTTGACCTGTAGCAGCATGTCGGAGAACAGGAAGAACATCTTAGGCTTGGCCTCTGCACCCTTTGGTGGGACCACCTTCAGCCAGCCCTCGCAGATGTACCACCTCCCTGTGACAGGAGCAAGAACAAACAGAAAACAATATTATACACATATATACATCCATCATTAGATACTCAATATGCATTTAGTCCAGACGTGGACACTGGACAGCCTGCAGGTCACATTTGGCCCTTTGGTTGTCCATGACCAGTTAGCACGGGGTCAATGCAAACTTTAAACATGAACATGTATTCATTAACGGAGCCATAAGAGGGCCACATGCCAGCATACGCTAAGTGCAGGTCTCAAGGCTGGATAAATTGGGAGGGTTACATCACATTCATTCAGAATGAGTGGATCTGTCAGGCCCTGGGTGCTGTTGGCCAGCAGGGTGCTGAAACTTGTTACCGCTGGCCAAAGACAAAGAAAGAGGCAAGGGGAAAGGTGTGTCAGGAGGCGGCAGGAGAGAAGAAAGGCAGGAGTGTGGAGGTGCGAGTAGGGACTTTAAAGCCTGCCTACAAGACGGAGAGAAAGAAGGCAGATATATGTGCATGCAGGAGACTACATGGAAGCGAGGTGGATTCAAGCTGTTCCAGCATGGTGCAGAGAGCACGTGTAGGGTTAATCTTAAAAGAACATGTATGCAAATAGTCAGGATCACTTTGAAGGTGGAAATCAAAGCTGATTTTGAATGTTGTCAGTGTATGTGGCTCTCAGGCTGGCTGTCAGAGTAGCAGACTTCAGTGGACATGTAGATAAAGGGAACAGAGGTGATAATCAGGTGTTGGGTGGCCACGGTGCTAAGGAGAGAAATGCAGGACAAGGACATGGATTACATGGTAATGGATTTTTGAAAAGGATGGAAATACTTGTGGTCAAGACATTTTAAGAAGCGGGAAGAACATAGGTGACATATAACAGCAAAGGGAGGTGCACAAAGGTGGATTATATCTTATGCAGAAAGGCCAAACTGAGAGAGATATAAGACTAGAAAGTGGTGGCAGGTAGACAGCACCGGACGTTTTTAGGATGACTGCAGAAATCAAGACGAGGAAGTGAAGGCGGAGTCGAGGATTAAATGGCAAAAGCTCAAGGAGGAGTTGAGACAGCTGGGTTCAACGTGGGGCGAGATTACATCAGGGATCTACTCTGGGTCTGTTTGCAGTGGCGATGCACGGATTGGCAGATGAGGTCAGGCAGGAGTCTTAGTGGCCTATGACAACTGCAGATGAGACTGTAGGGAGCAGATTGAAGAGCGCCTGAAGATGTGGAGGTTTGCTCTGAAGAGAAGAGGAATGAAAGTCAGAAGCAGCAAGACAGAATATGTGTGTGAACGGGAGACGGGTTTAACAACAGGCATGCAAGAACAGAGGCAGAGAAACTAGACCAGTTTAAACACCTGGGTCAACCAGCTAAAGAGATGGACAAGAAATCTGAATCGCCATTATGAACTAAACGCAGACCGAGAACAGACATCTGAACCTTTGCTTACCAATGTGCTTACCACCCAGCGATGACGTCAAAACCAACTTTGTGATTTCACATAAAATAACAAAAACCAGTAAACTATTCTTAAAAACTCTCCATCAGAGGCTAATTTGGTGGCCTTTGCCATTCTAATATACACTAAGGTGTTACAATCATGGGCGTCCAAATCTGTAATGGAAAAACATGTTGGACGGGAGGGGCGGGGCTATGTGCTCGGCCCCAACCAGTCGCAGCAGATGGCCCCGCCCCTCCCTGAGCCTGGTTCTGCCGGAGGTTTCTTCCTGTTAAAAGTTTTTCCTTCCCACTGTCGCCAAAGTGCTTGCTCACACAATCACAGAGGCATTTCGAACTCTATTGCAGTAGTGTAGTGGTAGTGTTACTGAGATGTTGGCACTATTTGGATTCACAAATATTCTCAGGGGTGAACGAGTCCACATACAGATCCTCTCTCGTGTCATCCTCTTTATTTCCACCTCAGACACTGAACCTGTAATAAACTCAAAGGTAAAGCACACTAGATTTCTTCCTAAAAACCAAATAAACTGAAAAGCTGCTGATGAAGAAGTTAAACTACAAGCAAGACAGCAAAAACACTTTCAGACTTCTCACATCCACATTTAGTTTCCAATTGTTTTTCAGAATGTTGATTATATCCTGATAAAACACTGAAAATAGTAAAAATAAATGTTTTTACGGAGTCTTTTTCACAGCTTCATTGGCTCATTGTGTTACCAGGAGGAGTTTATTAGTATTTATTGGTGCAGCTGTTCATAACAGGCCCAGTTTCTCATATGGCCACTTGGAAAAATAATTGCCCACTAGGGCTGGGCCATATTATACCGTTCACGGTAATACCGGTATAATGTTAGGCAACGATAGGAAAATGAAATATCGCGATAGAATATGAGTAAAACGCGCATGCGCAGTGCCTTTGTTTTCATACGCACATGGCCGATTGTTGAGTGAAACAAATGAACCAGAATTGGTTTGTAAAAATAGTGCAAGTTCAGTGATGTGGAACTGGTTTGGTGTTTGTCCGTCAGATACACGACAAAGCACATTTTTTTGCAGAACATGCAAGCGGCCGTCGTTATTGTCGTATTTGTCGGACTAAGATGCTCTTAAATCTGGGAGTAATCTGGGTCCTAAACTCTGTATGTTTCAGGTCAAACGAACACTGCAGCATCACTGAGAGTTAAAAACTGTCTAAATTCTTTCATTTTTAATAAAACGATCAGCATTGCTGCTTAACCAGGTGAAACTATGAAGTTTAACTTCCAGGCATCCATGAAAACAAAATTTATTACATTTAACGGAGTTAGAAGTTAGCAGGAAGCTAGCAGAAATTAGCTCGCTAGTTTCGCTAGTTACCTAAACATGATATAGCATGTTCTGACTGAGAGATTTCTGAAAAAATTCAAACGTACAGCTCTGCTATCACTTCCAACATAAATGAAGACAGGAAACTAAACAGCAGTGACGTTTGTAGGGTTACTGAAGTTGGGCTAGCTGGTATATAATGATGTGCTACGTGATCGCTAGCAACACAGCTATGTTAGCATAACATAAACAGTGAAGCTGGAGGACGAACACCAACACTTTTCCACTTATAAAAGTTAACGTGAAGGTTCCTCATGGTTAGAGACAAATGCAATCGCATGGCAGGATGCTGTGAACGGACCAAACTTCAGTCAGGAGAACAACTGAGATAATCCATCCACAATACGAGGTTAGTCATTAATATACTGCAACAACATGGGAATACAGCAGCTGCCAGAGAATTCAACATTAATGAATCAATGGTACAGAAGTGGAGGAAGCAAGAAGAATGAGTTTAATAAAGTTTGATTTATCTGACTGCTTTGTTTCGCTTAATGTGCCTTATAATCCCGTGCACCTTATGGTCCGAAAAATACGTACTGCACACTGCAGTTTAATGTTGCAAAGCACCTCTTTTTAACTTCAGTGGATATTATACATGGTTATGCTCAGGATATGTCAGCCCATTTCTACTGGAAATGCCTTTTGGTTAAACTTTCAGCAAGGAATTTGCATTTGCACTATTTTTATAAAGCTTTAATGTACATAAAAACCAGCTTCTTGTTTAAGTGAAAATAAATGATAGGTTATCTTTTTGCACTAGTAATGTTGTGGAGTTGTATTTTGTCTCGCATCAATTATATCGTCAGTTATATCGTTATCACAAATTTTCAAATATATATCGTGATAAATATTTTTGGCCATATCGCCCTGCTCTATTGCCCACCACTGGTTTTACTCTGTGACATCCATTAAAACTGCTCTGACTACTTTTAATAATAAAAATAATAATAAATACTAATTTGTCAAACATTTAGTGATCTTTGAACACTGTGAAGTTATCCCCATTTCGATTCAATTGCATGTATATAGTGCCAATCACAACAACCGTCACCTGAAGCCTCAAACTCTGTGCAGCACATCAATTTCATGCTATTGGAACCATGTTAAACTGCATTGTCCCTCTTAAGTAGATAAACTGAAATTGAAATTCAAGGCACTTTATATTGTAGTGTAAAGACCCCGTAATCTTAGAAAGAAAACTACAACAATATTTTGCCTTCTACAACGAGAAGAAGTAATTTCTAGTATTTCGGTGTGGTCGCTGAGGAAAACTCATCTCTTTCACTGTGATTGGCAGCAGGATGCTGATAGCTAATAAGCAAGCAGGGCTGACATTTGGATATATAAGATTAAAATTTATCCTGAGTCCAGGGCGTTTTTGTAATTGCCCGAGCAAATAGCCTGTGATTGCAGTGAGCCCGAGTGGCCGAAGCTGTGCCTCTGGGGCTCGGAGAGGACATTTTCAGCTACAGACAAGTCCAGTGAGATTAAGTGGCTGGGCCGAGTGGGGATCAAATTGCTTTTAAAATGCCTCTCAAACAGAAAAACAGTCAAGACACATGCTATGACACTTTGTGGTGTTGTGTGAAGCCCGGAGATTAAATCTAATTTAAATAAAATCTTATGCATAACATAACTGAAAACAATAGAATCATTTTAATAAGTTTAACAAAGAAAATCAGCAGAATTATTACAAACGGAAACAGCTGATTACAAAAACAATAACTGACTTTAGCAGCATTCACTCAGAAAACAATGTAAGAAAAAAGAAGAAAGAGCAAAGAAGGACAAGGACAAACGTGCTCTGGAGGGAAAAATAAAAACCCACATATCAAACCAGCCCAGGTCTTTCTCCCAAAATATTTGTTCTAGTGCAAATAATCCCTTTAATGTGTATCAGCAAAATAGACTCATTCTCCGCCTCAGATCTCTAAAATAAATGAACTCACAGATGCTGGACTCTTTCTCCATGTGGTAAAGTGGACGGTACAGGTCTATTTTCTAGCAGCCATAAGCAGAGAATTGGCAGGGTTCGGCATTTTGGGGCTGGGGTTTGTTGTTTTTGGTTTTCCTTCTTTGTCCCTTATAATCATCAATCATAATCATTCGCGGATCGATCTGCCAGGCTGGCTTGACATTCTCGCCCCACCTTGGGGTGGAGTCTTCCTGGCAGTTGTCCTTCCCGCACCTGTTCTAACGCGTCTTTTCCACAAGCAGCCACTTGGCCCAGCTTGGCTCGGCCTGACTCTTAGTGTTCAAAGTATTATTGTAGGATCTGAAAACATAAAGCACTGAGGTGACAGTTGTTGTGACTTGGCGCTATATTAAAAAATTGAATTGAAGAAGTTGACCTGTTTCACATACAGGGAGTGCAGAATTATTAGGCAAATGAGTATTTTGTCCACGTCATCCTCTTCATGCATGTTGTCTTACTCCAAGCTGTATAGGCTCGAAAGCCTACTACCAATTAAGCATATTAGGTGATGTGCATCTCTGTAATGA
>NW_005187451.1:2795129-2796899 GCF_000239375.1 Pundamilia nyererei
TGCACAGTAATAGTCACCTGCACACACAGATATCCCCCTAAAATAGCTCAAACTACAAACAAACTAAAAACTACTTCCACAAACATTCAGCTTTGATATTAATGAGTTTTTTGGGTTCATTGAAGCGCCTTGAGGCGACTTATGTTGTGATTTGGCGCTATATAAATAAAATTGAATTGAATTGAATTGAATTGAATTGAGAACATGGTTGTTGTTCAATAATAAAATTATTCCTCAAAAATACAACTTGCCTAATAATTCTGCACTGCCTGTAAAATTAGAACTGGTCATGAGATTATTCTTTTTGCCATTTCGTAGTCACACGCTGTTATGAAGCTTTTAGCACAACTTAGTAAATGCATAACATGTCAGTGTTCTTGCTTAGGCAGTCATGTGTAACCAGTGTCCCTCATGCTGAAACTGTATCCTGTAGGGTCGGGCGATGTGTAAAAATTTTCCAACCGACAATCGTCAGTCCAGTAATCGACGATGGGCAGTATACTCGCTCATGCGCAGACTTTTTGATGGGCGGGGCAATGTGATCATGCACGGACTGATTTGCGCAATTACAACACAGAAGGAGTCCGAACATGGACGAACTAATTTCCCCACAAAAAACAAACAAACAAAAACAAAACGCTGTCAGCGTTTATGCAGCTTAAATGCAATTAAAATCTTTAACGCGCCGACTCATCTGGAGCGCAGAGTAACAAACTTTGGACAAACTGACAAAATGCATTGACAGACATTTCAGGGATTTTCACTCAGTCTGCGCACAGATGGGTTCATTGTTAATCGCGTTAGTCTTGATGACGGCGCGTTGATGCTGACAGCACAAAAAAAATAAATAAATAAAAAATTCTGTTGACTGCTTCTATTAGCTCCGTCATTATTAGCAAACTTACTCATGGGCAAATAAATAAATCGTCCCTGTAAAAACAATCGATGAAAGCCTCAGCCTATCATCGATAGCTGATAAATTTGTCCAATCGCCCAACCCTAGTATCCTGTTCATCGGATGTGTCCGAGGCCAGGAGAACAACAGATCCAGCAGACTGAGGGTAAGTCAGGGTTAGTGTTGGTGAGTGTGTCGAGTCCGCACGTACTTCATCCTCATTGTTTGGGAGTGGCCAGTGTTGGGGGCGTTGTACTAAGCTCCACTGAAATCTACTGAATTGTTGAATGCAAGAGTAGAACGATTGAACAATACTACAGCTGTCAAGTCAGTAAAATATCAAAGTAATCAATCAAATCGCAGATATAACTCATAACATGTATTTTTGTATAACAATGGATATTGATAAAGAATGAGCAGAAAAATCATATTTTTAACAACCATCCACTCATTTTCTTTGTTAAAAAAATCCTCTTCTTGTTAGAATATCTGTGTATAATATAACGTAATAGCTGTTATATTGAACTCAA
Organism: Pundamilia nyererei; assembly: GCF_000239375.1. Lineage (NCBI taxonomy): Eukaryota > Metazoa > Chordata > Actinopteri > Cichliformes > Cichlidae > Pundamilia > Pundamilia nyererei. The sequence goes on from NW_005187451.1 coordinate 2,796,555, forward strand.
TATAAAAGAAATGTATGATTTTTGCACTTTAAAGACAATTCAGTACAGAATAACTTCTACTTTCTATTTATTGAAGCTTGTATTAATCATAATGTAATGTGATTAGAAAAAACAGACAGAGAAATGGTAGATGATGCATAAGGAAACTTGTGTGAAACTATCAATAACATAAAGGACACAAGGGGAGAATCCATGTGAAGCACGATATAAAATGTGAGACATCTTTGTTTTAAAATAAAGGAACAGACAGGCAGACATAAAGCTGTGGCCTCCCAGGGAAAGAGGCTGCTGCCTGCTGCACTGATGTCCCATTGATTCAGGCTTTGTGGCGCACAAACACCCCCC
>NW_005187451.1:2796919-2799939 GCF_000239375.1 Pundamilia nyererei
CCCCCCCCCCCATCTCCTACAGAGCTACTTAATATGTTTGAGGGGCTCCAATGCTTCTCATCTGTCAAAGGCAGCTTTTCTTTTACCCACATTAGAGGTGGCATTGGTGGGGAGGAAGGAGAATGAGTCGGTGTGGGGTTGCGGGGCGAGGTGGTACTCCTGCAGCTCTGAAGTCTGCCTGGTGGGACCAGAGCTTTATTGGCTGGAAAGGAAGCTGACAGCAGAGTTTTGAGGGCCTGAGAACTTGGATGAGAGAAAGCTTTTGAAACTAATGCCCACATCGGCATTAGAAAGAAGAGCTGCTATTCAGCCGCCACTTCCAGCCCGTACAACACAAACAGCCACACATACTCACGGAAAACACGCCTTCATATCCAAGCACACAAACACAGACTCAGGACATCATGCATACATGTATTTCCTCAAATCCAGCACACACTCCCACAGACAACACATTTTGGCTTCCTTTTTAACTTTGAGTCCACGAGATGACTGGTCATGGGGGACAGTGGCAGCAGCGACATCCAGGACAAATACCAGCAGGGCGTGGAGTGGCTGGAAGCACAGGGCTGTGGGGAAATAACAGAACAGAACCTGATGGTTCACTAATTATTATTGATATGATGTGTAGCATACACTATACTGATTATTTGCTTTAATCCAAAGAGTTTAATATGCCGGCCCACAGCTTCAACTCTTCTGTGAATGCGACCCGTGAAGGTTGACCATTATTCCAGAAGCACTTGTGAGGTCAGAAACTGATGAAGGAGGCTGTGGGGAACGACTCCGGCTGGTCAAGATCTTCCACACCAAGCTCAGGAAGGGGCCATCCTTAAAATTGTTCCCACAAAGTTGGGAGCATGAAATGGTCCAAAATGTCTTTGCTCCAGCATTATGAGTTCCTGTCACTGGAACTACGGGGCCTCAGACTAAAATCCCACCTCCACCATCCTGGGCACAGTGCAAGCAACATCATTCCCCTGACAACTGCTAAACCAAGACTCATCCATCGGATCGCCGGGCAAAGAAACACCGTCACAGAGACCACATCTCCACTTCCACTTCCAGTGTCGGCGTGCCACCACACACGACACTTTGCATTGTGGTTAGTGAAGGCTTGGATGCAGCTGCTCAGCCATGGAAACCAAGAGGTCACATGGAGTTTGGAGGTCTGTAGTGACTGACTTCATTGAAACTTAGTGACCTCTACTCAATGTGCCGCAGCCTTCTCTGACGCTGTGATCTTACACGGCCTCCCACTTTGTGGCCGAGTTGCCGTCTTTCCCAGTTTTCCACAAACAGCTGTAGAATATTTAGTAATGAGGAAATCTCACAATTGGACTTGTTGCACACTTCTAAATAATGCTCTGCTATTTATGAATTTTGAACAATACGGATGAGTTTCTTCTTAATGACCTCACTTCCCCTTTAGTTTGTGTGTGCTGGTCTGGTTTTCCTCTCTCCCCCAGTGTGTCCCAGAAGGCATAGATGCATGCATGCAATAGATGCAGCAACAGAGAAGATGTATAGAGGTAGTTCTTGAAGGAGATCAAAAGAATATTTAATGAGAGGATCTAACCTGGAGCCAACACCTTCATCTTTCTCCCTTTCAGCAGTTTCTGCACACGGCAAAGCTCCAAGTGGTTCTCATGGTGCCGGGTATTGTCGTCAATACGCTGGGACACCTCACACACGACAGTCACTGCTCCTAAAACACAAACAGTTTTTTCAGTGTAACTGCTTTATATGATATGTCTGGCTAAAAGAAGTAAAAACAAAGTCACAGCGTATTATTTTGTAGCGCATGTCTCATGGTCTGGAAAATAAATCTAAAGACTGACAAAGAACAGCAAAAACATTCATTGGTATATTTGCAAATATTACAATGATGGTTGTAAAGCACACTGACGAATAAAAGCTATTAGTGTGAAAATGACTGCAGCACAATGTTTTTTATTACAGTGTTTTAAAAAGATGGAAGTCTTAGTGGCAGGTGCACCAGAGTGACCATTTTGGCTCATAAAGCACAATAATAATTATAATAATAATATGATGATGAAGTATGGTGATTTGTGGGGTTCCTCACAGAAAATAATAAGTAAAAGGGAACTCCTACTGAACATCTCATTTTGTGTGAGCCTGTTCGAATATGAATTTTGTCAGAAATGTGCACATCCAAGATTTTGACTATTAACAGCTATGTTCAGTACTGTAACACTTTAAAACATACTGCCGGCTGTTAATAAATACACATATATAATACACCTATAGAAATGTAAGTATTTCCCAGTCATAACACCTGACCTGCATACTCCAAAAAAAAAGAAATCAACTGAAAAAAACAGACATGTTCAAATTTAACACTATGAGTTCATAAATTAATGCTTACTTTCATTTTGACAGTGCAGACTTGAGAATTTGCACGAGTAGATTTTGTTAGAATTGCCACAGTTGTTGGGAAAATATGAACAGGTAGAGATGGAGGCTCATTGCTGCTGAAGTTCAGGCTGTGGCTGCTGGGCCGGGTTCAGCACTCAGCTTTAACATTCTTGGCTAGCTTAGTGTTAGCAGGCTGTCTGTGCAGATACTTGCAACGAGCCAAAGGTTTGCTTGCAGTATAATGCAGTTGTTTCTATCCTGATGCAGCTTCCAGTGTAACATTGCGCTCTTATCCATTTGTGCAATGAAAATAAAAGCATGTCCACGTCCAGGTTCTAGATTGCACGACTATTTTACTGCTCTGGCACACAAACTGAAATCAGCTGATTGTAGTTCAAGTGGAATCAATAAGATGAATCAATGGGCAAACAGGCTAACAATTCCAAAGAATTGAACCACCCAGTATAACTCCACTCTTGGCGGTCAGCTCTCCAAGTCAAGTTACTTTTTTTTTTTGTACCGAGTTAAATGGTAAATGGTCTGTATTTGTAAAGCGCTTTACTTGGTCCCTAAGGACCCCAAAGCGCTTTACACTACAGTCATCCACCCAGTCATACACAGGTGATGGCAGCTACATTGTA
>NW_005187451.1:2799959-2801616 GCF_000239375.1 Pundamilia nyererei
CACGGTTCAGGTTCTACAGGGATTTAAAAATAGTTACACAAAACAGAGCGTGCTGCTCTGACCGGCTTTAAAGGGTTAACAATAACAATGTATTGAATAATGACTTTAAAAAATAATATAACATAGTGTGCAACACCACTGAAGTTTTTTTTTACCTCTCTTTTCAACCAGCGGCAGTCACTCTCCTCTCCAAATAACTTCTGCTTAGCTTTCCGAGCTTCCCTCGGGTCCTCTTAAGCAGCGGTCTCCAACCTTTTTTGCGCCACGGACCGGTTTATGCCCAACAATATTTTCACGGACCGGCCTTTAAGGTGTCGCGGATAAATATGAGGGAGGGGCTAATAATCGGCTCATTCATTTTTAATGATCGTTGAAAGCTTAGATCGTAATCGTGATTAAAATTCGATTAATTGAGCAGCCCTACCTGAAGGTGCAAAAGTCTAGTCTGGGATTTAAATCTTTCACAAACTACAGGAGAACATCAACTACCACAGACACCTGAGATGTCCCCCTTCCAGACAGCCTAACACCTTCTACGCCAGGTTTGACAGGCTGGACACAGGCACACCCTCAGACAGAAGCAGCTGTGTGAGGCAGTGGATCTGTCACACAGGGTTAAAAAGAGCACAGCCTGGTTCTACGTGCACCTTTTTAACTTTGAACCTGCCCCTTCAAACATCTCTGCTGTGCGTGTCAGCCTCTTGTCTGTTATTTAAACCTGTTGTGTTACTATTTACATATGTGCAGGTAACATCGTTGGTGCGCCTACAGTTGTATTGTATGTGTACAATAACATTAAACAGCTGTTCTGTTTTCATGAGCATCACCATTTCTTTTTTCCATTAAAACACAGAAATACACATTAAATATGATACACTGAAAGAAAAACCTCGACCTCACTGGACCTCATGTCTAAACCTTAGTTATGTCCATGACTAGGATGAGCGTATCATCACAAACTGACTTGCATGTTAAAAAGAAACAAAAAAAAAACTTGCTTTACTTTCTTGTGCAAAGCTTTAAAATATTTGCCCCAGAACAAATAAGCAAATCATCAAAACAGACAGAAGCATCCAATTACTGTGTGCCAGCTATAATAATTGCTGCAAACATTTAGAACCACATCATTAGCATGTCCAAAATAACAACAAACAGATGGATTTTTATTTCAAGCTCAACTTTGCTGCTTTCATTATGAACGCTGAACCTCAGCAGATGAACCTGATCCTCAGGGCAACTTGTCTACACTGAAATAATCACAGCCTAATTGGCTCACTTAACTTCACAACAATTAAAGTATAAACCAAACAAGGCATCCGTGTAGATGTTTTCTCTTTGTTGTGCATGTTTGGAATCTTTTTCATTTCCTGCTTTACAATAACAACACCTACTAATTAGCATGTTCTTGTGCTGAGTTCTGGACGATGCATTAATAATACATGAATTAGACACTCTAAAGACATCCACACTCCTCACAGCTCTTTATTCTACTTATTTTCTCTTTAGATAGTGTTTGACCACAACAGGAGGATTGGAGAGCTGCTGCTAGTCCGGTCAGACTTGGTTACTATACGAGTCAGACACTGGAGCACCACAGGAAAAAGTAACAAAGAACAGGAAAAGCAAATGGACACAAGAAATGAACAACAAAGTCTCG
>NW_005187451.1:2802570-2804191 GCF_000239375.1 Pundamilia nyererei
CACACACACACACACACACACACACACACGCTCACACACACTGAGAAGCAGCAGAGTTTAAAAACAGATCTAATGAGAAGAGGAAAAGTCATGGTGAGGTAAAGTTAGATATGTTCCCTCATCTTAGAGTCGGAGGCTGTTTTAATTTGTAAGCAAAGGCAGCACACCAGCAATGGGATTTTAATTGATACACATAAATAATTCTTTGTGTATATTCGCACTTGAGTCAGATTTGCTGTTTATTTGACGATTGAAAATAGTCATTATCGAGATTCGTGTTGATGTTGAAGATTTTATTTATTAATAAAGCTCGCCCCTTAATATCCTCTGATCCGTTCCCAATTAATTAAGTCAAAATCCACATCAAACTAGAACTTACACAAATACCAAGCTTTGCCTTTTATTTCTCTTCTAGTCGAGCGCTACGACAAAAAAACAAATGAAAGCTAAACACTGCTCTTATTTTTGCTCAGATAAAATAATGAGGGCTGTCTGTGAATACGAGCCAGTCTGCTATGATGAAGGTTTTTAACAGGTTGTTTTGTTTCGGGTTTTTCTCCTCAGTCTGTTTTCCTGCTGATGGGAAACTACATTCTACAAAGTGCTTCGTCACATGTAAATCGCAGTGAGAGTGAGCTTTTGTGTTTGACAAACTAACGATGTTCACACTGTGAAACAGAAAGACATTTTTCAGTAATATTAACCTTCTACAGCTTGTACACATCGTTCTATAACAAAAAATCACAGTCGACCTGTAGACAACATTACTACTGGGGCCGGGCCATATCAGAATGGAGACATGAGGACACAACAGCAGCTACTGAACAGAAGCTGGTTGGTAATAACTGGGGCCGGGCCATATCATACCGTTCACGGTGATACCGGTGTAATGTTGGACAATGATAAGAAAATGAAATATGGTGATAGAATATGGGTAAAACGCACATGCGCAGTGCCTTTGTTTACATACGCACATGGCGGCGACGCAGAATGAGAAGAGCGAAAGCGGATCGTTGAATGAAACAGATGAACCAGAACTGGTTTGTAAAAATGCTGCAGCTTCACTGGTGTGGAACTGGTTTAGCTTTCATCCGTCAGACACACAACAAAGCACTATTTTTGGTAGCGCATGCTAGCGGGCCGTCGTTATTACCGTGTTGTTTGGAAAATACGGCGCACTTAAAATCAATCCTTTGATTTTTCTGAAAGTCGACAGAGCCCCTTATAATCCCGTGTGCCTTATGTATGAACTCTGGTTGTGTTTACTGACCTCGAAACGATTTTATGTGCACGGCGCTCGAAAATGTTTCAGTACAACTTTGCTAAGCTACGAAGCCGCACCGCTTGACGGATTGTCGGAGCATTACGGCTATTGTAGGCGGAGCCTCGCGGAGTGATACGTACTGTGCTTCAACATGTTACCGTATTGGTAATAATACGGTAAATAATCAGCAGCTTGTTTTGATTTAAATATTTATTTCCCATAATAAGTTCAACAGGGTAGATGTACTTAAGGAACATGAGACTTTTTCAGATAAATAAAGGCAAATATTGCAAACTACACAAAAGGCAGCCGCTAAAGCTTTTAAGTTTCAAAATAGAACAAACGAAACAGACTAAA
>NW_005187451.1:2804211-2811471 GCF_000239375.1 Pundamilia nyererei
TATAACCTGTTTGCTCTGTTAAATGTTTATATAACTTTAATGCATACAAAAAAACAGCTGCTTGTTTAAGTGAAAATACATTGATGGGTTTTTTTTGCACTAACAAAGTTGAGGAGTAGTAAAGTATTTTGTCTCACATCAATTATATCGTCAGTTATATCGTTATCACAAATTTTCAAATGTATATGGTGATAAATATTTTGGTCATATCGCCCTACTCTAATTACTACAGACGGCAGCAAAGACACTTACTTAAAAGCTGTTCATACTCTGGGTGGTCTACACTGATGTTGGCTGTCAGATCCTGCAGGAAATGTTTATACCTGTGAGAAGACAGAAAAGAAATAAGGTCACAATATTACCTGACAATAGAAACGGTCACGTAGTTTCCCCCATTCTCAGAGTTATAGCCACTGTTGAACAGGATACTCTTGGCTCTGTAATTGTGGACTGGTAACATTCAAACAGCAGCAGTGTCAAAAAAGCCTAACGAGCCAAAGAAATGTGCGAACTGTCCCGACTAACTCAGATGGAAAGATCGAGTTTTACTTTGAAGTATTTTTGCCCGAGATGACGACAGACAGATACAGCAGTACCCTGATGAGATGGAGAGCTGCACTGGTTTGATCGTATCCTTCTCATAGTGAACAAATGAAATACTGACTATAAATCCTGACTTTTACTCCAGGTGCAGATTAGAAATGATGTTTGAATTAAAGCCCCCAGAAACAACTAAATGGCATTTTCTGTATGTGTGAATAAAACCTGGAACAATAAGTCGATGCAGTTGCACAGTTTACACTGCAACTTTAATTTTATTAAAGACACACGTGAACAAAAGAAACCTATAGAGAATTAGAGCGCTTAATAAATAAACGTTACTTATTTTGGTTGCAGTAATAAGTGTCGGTGCGTGCAAGCTACAGTCACAGATAACATGTTCAGTATTTTTCTATGTTGTCATAAATATAAGCAATGCAATTTTTTAAATAATGTGATATGATTTTGAGGCTATAAAAGCCACCCCTGGTTTCTCCTCGCACACAGGAGCTCATACGAGTGGTGCTGCCGGGTTGATGCCCTTCTACAGCCCAGTCTAGCTCTCCTCTTGTTAATGGCCTCTCTCCTGGAGACTGTCCTGGAGACGTTCTTATTCAATTTATATCCTCTTGAGATCCAGCCTATTCATTATGTCGTCTGTAGTGGACAAAAAAAGGTAAACTGAAAGAAACTTTTTATTCTCAGTTCTCAGGAGGTTAAAGCACCAAATCATAACAACAGTTGCCTCAAGGCACTTTACATTAAAAGGTAAAAACCCTACAATGTGGAGAAAAGAGAGAAATGATTGAATTATTTTGTGTTTTATACAAAACAGTATTTATGCTTTGTTGCAGGTTGTTAAAGCTGCTCACTTTTTAGGCAGTAAATCATCATCGAGACCGGCGGGCTGTTAGACATGCCTGGTCTCATTGTGTGCGCTACAGAACTAATGTATGTGATCACTAACAGGATGACATGACACTTTCTGAATCACCTAAACATTTTAACAGTTTTATAAAGAATGGTATGATGTGGCACGACGCTAATCCGGAATAATTCCAAGATGCTTATTTGTATATATTTATGGTGATATCTGGCTCACTTTACAGAACATGTGAGTGCAGGTCAGATTTTTGCCGTCAGCTGTATTTTGTTTACCCCAGATAATACTGAAAGGTGAATACTGTCAACTTTCCACTGTAGGTGCCTGACCATAGGAGACCCCAATGCAATTCCAGTCCACCACTTAAGAGTGTTGTCTTTGTTTCAAAAAGCTAAACTGACACAGGACCACACCAACAAAAATTATAATTATTCAACAACAAATTGTGTGTGTACCAACTTGGCAATAAAGGTGATTCAGATTCTGACTCATAGGCCAAGGATGCCTCTAAAAACAAACGAGTAATAATAAGCCACATGCTTAGGGGTTTTCCCCCGATTGGCTACAGATTAAATTATTCAGAATCAAAGGAAAATCACCAGCAATATAAAGTAGTATAACTATCTCTTAAACATTTTTAATTTGGGTTTTATGTCTATATATAAAAAAATGAATTTTTTAAAGTTATTTAAACTTGACTTAATGTAAAATAGCAAAAGCAAAATAAAAAAAAAGTTCAAATTCAGTTTAAATATGTTCAGACAAATTCATAGAGATTCTATCAAGTTCAAGCCTCTGCCTAAGACAACAGTTGTGAAGAGAAATCCATGCTCCTTTTTACTAGGACGATGTGACCTTGAAGTGCATTGACAGCTGACATTGATTTCCACTGTGCTCGTCTCTGCCTTTGCAGTCTTCCCTTTTGGTTTTTTTTAGTCTGGCCTTGTTATAGAGACAAAGTGGTGCCAGTGAATGAGGCAAGTTGTAATGCTAGCACCCTGCAAATCATTGCTTCTGGTCCATTTGGTGGAATGAGTTTAATAAGGGATGTTACAGAGCACCAACGATGCAGTGTAATAGTGCAAGTACTATTTGAAAAACACAGCACTGTGAGAACTATAGCACCATACCTCATTTCTTAGTATTTTGCTTGAAAAAATGGGTTCAGGAATTTACTGAAACATGAAAACAAACATGGAAATCCAGTGTAGAGGGCTTCAACTCTATGGGAAGGCTTTCCACAAGGTACAGGGATGTGTTCATGGGAATATTCGAACATCCTTCTGGAAGAGCATTTGTGAGGTCAGACACTGGTGTTGGACAAGACGGCCTGGCTCACAGTCTGTGCTCTAATTCACCCCAGAGGTCTTCTAAATGGGTTGAGGTTAGGACTCTGTGCAGCCCACACCTTGCTTTGTACACTGTTATGCAGTCATGTTGGATCAGGAAGGGGCCATCCCCCAAACTCTTCTTGGTATGCTGAAGCGTTAAGAGTTCCTTTCAATGGAAATAAGGGGCCAACTAAACACCATAATCCCCCTTCCCCTAAACGTTACGCTTGGTGCAGTGCAGTTAGAAAAGTACTATTTTCCTTACAACCGCCAAACCCAGACTCGTCTATTAGACAATCCAGAGAACAAATCTCCACTTCTCTAGAGTCCAGTAGGCGCTTGCTTTACACCGCTGCATCTAATGCTTTCTATTGTGCTGGGTAATCTCAGGCAGCAGATCTCTACACACCGTTTTTGAGGTAATCTGAACGCCACATTAAGTCTGGAGGTTTGTAGCTATCGACTCTGCAGAAAGTTGGGAACCTCTGTGCACCAAGTACCTCAGCATGACCTCATGTCGACGAAGGTAGGGCCGAACCCCTTCTACCCCAGTGACCCTGTCACCAAGGATTTGTTTAACTGCCTCAGTGACCTCACCCCTGAAGATAGACAAATTGTCCCCCTCGTCCACAGACTCTGCCTCCTCCATAGAACACATGCTAGTGGGATTAAGGAGGTCCTCGAACTACTCCTTCCACCACCCGATAATGTTCTCAGTTGAAGTCAGCAGCGCTCCACCTGCACTATACAAAAAAAGCGCTGCTTTGCCCTCCTGAGTTGCCCGAGTTTTTGCCCAAGTTCCACTTTCCCTTTCGGTACCTATCAGCTGCGACCGAAGTCCCACGGGTTAATCAAGCCCGATAGGACTTCTTCTTCAGCCTGGTGGCTCCCTTCAACTCTGGTGTTCACCATCTGGCTCGGGGGTTACCTCCGAACCACATGGTGTCCATATTATGTCCGTTATTGACATAATGTAACTTAACACTTAATTAACTAAAGTAACTTAGTAGGAGCCTGCACGATGTTTCCATATAATTAGAGATGCTATACCTTGCTTTTTCTGTATCCTGCTTTTCCACCATGTAACTACGTCAGTAATTTCCATCCACCATTTGCTTTTCCTATCTTACAGTGCGCTCCAACGATAGAGTCATTTACTTTCATAGGGGTTTCACATGACCAGCTGCTAGATTCTGGGTGTGTCTCGTATGCACAAAGGAACATAAATGCACAGTGTTGCTCTAACAATGAATACGACACGTTGATATTACGTAAGAATTTATCCTGGCATCAGTGTGGATGACATGATATGGCACAACTATAGTTCAGGTACTGGGCTTGTCAGAGTGAGAGCTGTATTGCAAGCCACACAGGTGACAGATTATTTGATGTCAGAAATGCATCTTTAAAAATGTTTAAAATGTTATCAATTGAAAAATATTAAATTATTTTGTATGCATGTCACTTACAATAATTGTTCTTTGTCCTCTGATTACTACAACTTGAAAGAATATTTTTAAAAGACTTAAAATGATATATTTTGGTAGCATGGTGTTAGTGTCATCAGTGGTGACTTAGATGTCAGTAGAATAATATCAAAGTAAGAAAAAAATGGATATACACCACTAATTTGGTTTGTTAGAGTAAAAGAAACTGATTTTGTTAGCCTGGTTAGGTTCACATGTGGCCATTTCTCTTTATTAGTACACTGATGGCTCACACTTGTTGCCATTTCATCCACTGTTCAGATCTTTGTGGAAACATAGTTAATAATAATTCAGAGGACAGTTCGAACAGGTTTCATAATATTCACACTTGAAGTTCTTCACTCTATGAATAAATCACTGTTAGTTACCTTTTAAAGGAACGATGAGACAAAGTCGATTATAGGTCGCTTATAGTTCTAATTTACACAATGCACATGCTCTAGGCTTCTATATTTACCAGCGCTTCTTCTCTTTTAAGCTATTAAAGTGTAGTAATCACCAATAAGTCCGTGTTATGTCCACTCATCCAGAAAGGCGCCTGCTGACACCTCGTCTCTTAATTACAAATTCAAACCCTTAATGCATGCATGCAAAATAATTAGAAATTTAATTTGTCTTCTATATTTACTGATGTGCAAATGCCCAAATGACCCGGTATGTCTGCCAAACAGAGTGAGAAAAAAGAGTGTATTATCATCAGCAAAGCCATTTGCAACTCCTGCTGCAAGAGCAGAAAGCATATCTTCTTTACCACTTCATGTTTTGTACAGCTCCATTCTTCATTAGAATATCAGAACTATGAAAATGGTCAGGATTATGTTGTTGTCTCATTATATTTTCTTTGGTTTGCTGCTAATGAACAGGACAAAATGGCTAAATGAGAGTGTTCGGTTTACATTATTTGAAATGTGCCTAATAATGCTCATTAGTGTTTCCTTTGTGTTATACTGTTTGTTTAATTAGATTTTCATTTCCACTTCCTGCTAACAGTGACCATTGCTAATAATGGCTGTAATGTATTTGTTATTACAAGAAAAGACAAGAAGACAGGACTTTGTCTATTTGGGGAGGAGCGTCGAAAGTGATTTAATTTGAAGTGGACTGTGTTTCTATTCTTTTGATCTTCCTCTAACAACAGATCCTTGAGTGATTCATCACAGATCCATTTCCTTCTTTATTCAGATTCTATAAATTCATTTTGCAGCAAGATGAAACCACTTAACCAGGTTAGTCTTTGACCAAACTTTCATCTGCACTTAATGGCCTTCTCTCCAGCAGATGGAGTTTATTATTCGACAAACTGGAAATACTTAAGTTTTAACCTATGTGATACCACCTTAAGTCTAGTCATATAAGGTGACTTTTGATTAGTCAGCTGTCTGGCTGCAAGGCTCCACTGGAGCCCCAGGAGAACTTCATTGACACACAACTGACACCATTAAATGTGTGGATGAGGATTTTGCTTTAAAACATAAAGACAAGCCTGACAGGAGCCACTCGCTGAGCTTGGGAGTCACTGCACCGAGTGCTCCGATTACCACGGGGACCACTGTTACCTTCACCCTCCACATCCTCTCGAGCTCTTCTCTGAGCCCTTGGTATTTCTCCAGGTTCTCGTGTTCCTTCTTCCTGATGTTGCTGTCATTGGGAACCGCTACATCGATCACTACGGCCGTCTTCTTCTGCTTCTCTACCACCACTATGTCCGGTTGGTTAGCCACCACCATTTTGTCCGTCTGTATCTGGAAGTCCCACAGGATCTTAGCTCGGTCATTCTCCACCACCCTCGGGGGCATCTCCCACTTTGACCTCAGGACTTCCAGGCCATGCACAGCACAGATGTTCCTGTACACTATGCCGGCCACTTGGTTATGTTGTTCCATGTATGCCCTGCCTGCTAGCGTCTTGCACCCTGCTGTTGTAAACAAGATGCAAGATGGTGCCTGTGTGTTTGGCACGCCGTCAACTGCTCTTTCTTATCTGTCTGATTTTATTGTTTTTAGGTAACGTTGTGCAACATGTCAGTTCAATACTGTCGTATGATCGCCAGACCTTATTGAAAATCGGCTCATCCACCAAAGTTTCAGTTTGGTTTGGTAAAGCCAGGGTTTTCTGCCTCCCTACCTGGAAGCAGTACCATTGCGCTGGCATCCCCTACCACTGCCACCAGATATGAAGAAGCGACGCAGGAGACGGGGTACTCGTGGAGGTCGCCTTGTTAAGCTGAGAATCCAGATTTCTTACCTTCCTCACAATCTTCGCTCCGTTCATCAATCTTTTCCACGACTCTTGGTACCATCGCATGCTCTGGATCCTGTGGATTCCTGGTTGGTTCCCGTTGTCGGCTCTATCGGGAGAAGCCCTGTGAAATCCTTCCCTCTTTGGCATCTGCGTTGGAGGCGAATGGACCGATCAGACCTTCGACCGGTGGATCTGGTTGTCACTGCCGCGGAGGTCTCCGAACCAGCTCCCATCAGGTTGGGTTTAATAAATGCCAGATCGGTGGCGAATAAGACCTTCATCCTGAAGGATTTCTGTTCTTCCCATGCTTTGTATCTCCTCTGTTTGACTGAAACCTGGAGTTCACCCGGTGAGTTAAGCGCCTTTTCTGAACTGCTGCCCGCTGGCTGTGCTTATTTTAGCGCTCTGAGAGCTTCTGGTCGTGGCGGGGGGCTAGCTGTTTTTAAAGCACACTTTGAGTTTAAGCAACTTTCCTCATGGACACGACACAGCAGCTTTGAACTTTGTTTGTGTGAACTGGGCCACTCGCCTTCGTTGCTGTGTGCAATAATTTATCGGCCTCCTAAATAAGACAAGGAGTTTTTATCGGAATTTCTCGCTGACTGTGCATCCCGGTATGACCAGGTCCTGCTGCTCAGTGATTTTAATATACACGTCTGTTGCCCAGGAAAGCCACTGGCTAAGGACTTCATGGACCTGGTGAACTCTTTTCATCTTGTTCAGTCTGTTAAAGGTGCCACTCAAGAACATGGTCACACTTTGGACTTGGTGTTATCAT
>NW_005187451.1:2822603-2827581 GCF_000239375.1 Pundamilia nyererei
TTTGAGCACATTACTCTGGTTCTGGCCTCCCTGCACTGGCTTCCAATTGAATTTAGGATTCATTTTAAAGTTCTTTTATTGGTTTTTAAATCCTTAAATGGTCTGGCACCTGCATATTTGTCTGATTTGCTGAAGCCCTATGTCCCCACACTTTTAAAACCTTATTAAGATCATATATAATATAATAATATATAATCTCACTGATCAATCCGCTGCAGGGGGAGTTGGAGCAAGTCCTCCAGCTTCTGGTTGTTGAATTCTGGGCGGGATTCCTGCAGTTTTTTGAACCGTCTGAAGGCCTTGTTTTTCTTAAGCTGCATCTGAAAATGGACACAAGACACTGGGAGATGTAGCTTCTGAATTTATAAGAAGTGTACTGGGACCAGATTTCATGCCACAATCTAAAGACACTCAGGAACAGATGAGAAACAAAATCATTAATACAATCCTGAGCAAAAGTTTAAGACCACTTGATGAAAAATGACATGGTTGGAGCTTAACAAGGTTCCAAGTCGAGCTTCAACATGCAACAAGAAGAAATGGGAGTGAGACAAAACATTTTTTTGAGCAATTTATTGAAAATAACACTTAAACTGAAACAGGCTGTTTTACAGCTGATCAAAAGTTTAGGACCACTTGCCTTTAAAAGGCCAAATCTGTGCAAAAATGTGGATTCATTGTCATTTTCTGTCATTTCACTGTCATGATGCTCTGTTGGCAAAGGAAAACAAACCTTCCCTTGTTGAACGTGGTCGGGTTGTTGAACTGCATAAGCAGGATCTCTCACAGCACGCCATCGCTGCTGAGGTGGGACGCAGTAAGACGGTCATTTGATATATTTCCTAAATGATCCTGAGGGTTATGGAACAAAAACTCAAGTGGAGTCGGAGGATCCAGCCGAGACACTGGACGATGCTTGACCCAAATTAAGTCCGTTATTGGTGCCGACTGCAGCCCCATAACCATCAGATGCCATTTGAGGCTGAAAGGCTTCAAGAACAAAAAAACGTCTCGTCTCCTTGAACGCCACAGAACTGACCGTTTGGACTTTGCTACAGAGCACCAAACATGGGACACTGAAAGGTGGAAGAAAGTTTAATTCTCTGAGGAGAACAAAAGTAACCTCGATGGTCCTGATGGTTTCCAACGTTGCTGGCATGACAAGCAGATCCCACCTGAGGTGTTTTCCACCCCACAGGAAGGGGCGCCATAATGGTCTAGGGTACTTTTTCCTTCAGTGGAACAGTTGTCTTCTCTTTATGGTAGACTTGGATATTTATCCAAGAATGTTGTTCACAATTGGCTGGTGTGAAGGGTTTTCTCATCACCATGATTCTGAGATCATCCACTACTGTTGCCTGTGGACGTCCAGGTCGTTTTGCATTGCTGAGGTCATCAATGCCTTCTTTTTCCTCAGGATGGACTAAAGATTTTGCCACTCCTAAGACTGCAGCAATTTCTCTGATGTTTTGTTCCTGTTTTTGCAGCTTACGGATGGCTTGTTTCACCTGCATGGAGAGCTCCTTTGACTGCATATTGTCTGTTCACAGCAAAATCTTCCAAATGCAATCATCACACCTCAAATCAACTCCAGGCCCTTTAGCTACTTAATTATCAATATCAAAGGAATTGCCCACATCTGCCCATGAAATAATCTTTGACTCAATTGTCCAATTACTTTTGTAACTAGATGTCACATGTCAAGAAGCTGAAACTCTTAAACCCTTCGTCCAATTGAATCTTCAGCCAACCCTCAAATGAAAGCTGAGAGTCTGCACATTATGTCCATTGTATAACTATAATTGGAATATTTTTCAGTAAACAGGTAAAAACAACAACAACAAAAACTTATGTCAGTGTCCAAATATATATGGATCTAACTGTGTGTATGGTTAGAAGGCTATCACTGACAAAAAGACTAAAGGCCGAGTTGAAGGATTAAAAATGAAGATAGTTGATTATGGAGCAGACCAGAGAGAAAACTCATGGATGTAATGAAGGAGCATATGCGAAGGTTTGGTATGATGCAAATGTTCGGTTAAGATGGAGACAGATTATCTACTTTGGCTACTGCTAAAGAGAGCGGCCGAATGAAGACGCAGCAGCATGTTTCTTTACATCTATCAACATGTAGAAAATTGTTAGATTCTGCAAAAACTTGCATTCTTGAAGTTCACAGTAAAACTACATAATAAATTTGATCTGATAAAATTGCTGTGCTTTGCTATTCAATGTAACAAGAAATCAGTAAATAGATGAAAACAGAAAAACTGACATCAGTGACAAAAAAAGATCGACTAACAGTCTGAACCAAGTTCAAATATAATGTTCTTACCTGAAGCACTTTCTGGGCTTTATAAATGTTATCCACATATGTGTAGTAATGGTGCATATGGGTGGAGAACTGGTCAAGGCCTTTGCCAAGGTATCCATTCTCCAAATGGATAAGTAGAGTCCTGAGAGGAGAAACACACACACACACACACACACACACACACACACACACACACACACACACACACACACACACACACACACACACACACACACACAAGTTTAAACATGATCTATTGCACGTTGTTTTTCCATGTGTTGCATGCTTTTGTTGCCAATGTTTGAAAAGCCAGGTTATTAAAAAAAACTTTACCTAGTTCTCTTTGTCCCTTTTTGCTTTGAAATTAATTAAATCAATTAATCAGCTAACATGATCCATAACATTTATGTATAATAACAAATGGTATCAATTTTAGCAAACATTAAATCCTGCATTAATACAAAGCAAAATGTGTATTAATATTTGCTTTTCTGTCTGTTTCTTTGGTTTTGCAAACCAGTCTGTTAAATCAAAGACCCCATACATATATTTAGAACATGCTACGGTAGTCACTTTCACTGGATCATTGTCGCTTATTTTACGGGCAGTGCAAGTAAGCTGTGTGTGTGGCATGTTACTCCTGAGTCACAACATCCTTAACAAATCCACAGGACATGGTATCAAGAACTATTTTAATAAACGTGGCACATTTTTTGTGCATCACAGGCCTTTGAGACGTTCGTGTTAAAGTTTACTCTCCTAGCAAACATTTAGCCTCAAGTTGAGTTATTGTGCATTATTGTCTGAGACGGCACTGCTTCTTTGCATCAGTGCCACGCTCCCTGAGAAGGAGCTCATGTGAGGTTAGATCGCATCTGAAGCATCATTTTCAACAAAGGCATACACCATTTAGAGAAAGCGAGGAGGCTGAGCAGAGTTCAGAGGATTGCTTCCCTGTTAATGAGAGATTTAGCAGTCAAGGTTCTGTAGTGTTTCTTCCCCCATGGGTGACGTATTTACTGGGACCCAGACGACAGATGTACCTTCAGAGCACCCAGGGCTACTTTGTAGTAAGAACACGCCTGCCGAACTTAAGCAATTGGTTGGGGGTGTTGACACTTGTGAAGGAGCTTGTTATTTGAACTTGGAGGAAGTACCACATATTCACGCACACACATTCTCTAATGATGTTCCCAGAGACTGCTGCTCATACAAGCTGTGAGAAGGAGCACTTTACTGTTGAAGTTGATTTAAATAGATTTTAATGAAGTTGCCGGCAAAGGTAGGCTCTGTTCATAATCGGAAGGTGCAGGAGAAGCCGAGAGGGTTCTAACGAGAGCAAAGGGCAGGAAAAAATGTATTTCCATTTCTTTCCCTTTCTGACAGAGACTATTATGATAAATATGAAATTATGGATTACATTTTTTTTTTTTAATTTCCACAGCAATTAAATTGTCCGACCATCAGCACCAAGGTGGAGATGACATTAGCATTCCATGCGTGTCATCCGCATTAATTCCAAGCAGTTGCGGCATCGTGGATGATACGACTGAACCCAAACAATTCAGGCCACGTCACCATTACTTGGAGAAGGCTCAACAGATGAACGGCAACTCTCAAAACACAGGATGAAACATGAGAAACTATAAATGGAATAAACAGTTCGCTAACACTAAAGCATTAAACCAGCATTTTGTTGCTCTCAAAAAAACAACACAATGTGATGTCAGCCGTTTTTACCCACACAGTGTCTGAGCTCCATCCTACACTCCAGTTCTTTAATGACAACCTCACCTCTGCTTTGTGCTTGGTCCACACAGCATTCTGGACCAGTGCTGCACACTAACTTCCTTCCCCAACCGCCCCATCACCTTCATTTAAGTTGAATGAAATCTTTTATCCAAATGTCATATAAACTTCTCAGGTATTACCACCTTTATAGATATTTGCCTACTCTCCACTGATAATTTTAAATATTTTATTATGGATTCCTGGGAAGAAATGACAACGTGAAGATGGGACATCACCAAACAAATGTGGGCATTGCCAAGCAGCAGCTTTCTTCCTTTCGTTATGCTTTAACATTTATTTCAGCTGTTTTCAGTTGCTGTTTCTGAGTATTTTGCCATTAAATAAAATGAATCATCTATTGGCTGACAAGTTTACTGACTTGTTTATTTTTAAAAACTCCAGACTGGCATCACCAGTACCAGCAGTAACAGCTCTACACAGTGAGGGAAATCATTATTTGATCCACTGTTGAATTTGTAAGTCTGCTCACTTCTATGGTCATTTCAATTTAATGGAAAGAGACATAAAATCAATGCAAATGTCAACATTTTACTTAATCTACAAAGACATACAAAATAATTATTGCACAGCAGTTTGTTTATAACTGTCTAATTACATTTGGACCATTTAAAAGGGCATTACAGGGATTACATATTATAGAGACGTCAGTCCTGAGCGATTCCTCTAACCTGAATGAGTACAAATCAAATCAAAATGTATTTATAGAGCACATATTAAAACAACAGTGTTGACCATAGTGCTTCACAGTCAGTAAGGCAAGGCAAGGCAAATTTATTTGTATAGCACAATTCAACAACAAGGTGATTCAAAGTGCTTTACAGAGACATTAGAAACAAAAACAAATAAAAAGCA
>NW_005187451.1:2828503-2834294 GCF_000239375.1 Pundamilia nyererei
ACTATGATTTCGGTCTTATTCTCGTTCAGTGTAAGAAAATTATGTGATAACCAAATTTTAACTTCCTGCAAACAGTTGAACAGAGGTTGCAAAGAAGCAGACACATCTGATTTCAGAGGTGAATAAATCTGGATATCATCAGCATAACAGTGAAAGGAGATGTTGTAATTTCTAAAAATTAATGCCAACGGCAACATGTACAAAGAGAAGAGAGCAGGACCGAGCGCGGACCCTTGAGGCACACCACAGTAAATAGGGGCAGAAGCTGAGGAGTGTTGCCCCATAGCAACAGAGAACGACCTCTCTGAGAGGCAGGATTTAAACCAAGTTAAACTTTACCTTTGAGACCAACATGTTCCACTCTTGATAGAAGAATGTTGTGGTTAACCAAAGCAGCAGACAAGTCAAGTAAAACTAAAACCACAGTCAACAGTTAAAAGAAGATCATTAAAAACTCTAAGTAAGGCTGTCTCTGTGCTGTGGCGAGGTTTCAAACCAGACTGAAACTTGTCATTAATACCATTTGCATCTAAAAAGGCCTGAAGTTGTTTTAGAACTACCTTTTCCAATATTTTGGAAATAAAAGGGAGTTTGGAGATCGGCCTGTAGTTAGTGAGACCATTAGGGTCAAGATTTTTCTTTTTCATAATAGGTTGCACAACAGCATGCTTAGAGAGACAGTACACAACCTGATGACAATGATGCATTCAGCAGAGATAAGATACAAGGACCAATAACATGTAAAGCTTCCTTAAAGAAACGAGAAGGAAGAATATCGTGCGGGGAACCAGAGATTTTGAGATGATCAATTATATCTTTTAAAGCAGAATAAGACACTGGCTCAAACTGTTGGAAGACAGTCAAGCATTCAGAGGCTGGAACTGGGTCTAAAACTGATGATGGATGAGATGGATGAGAAGCCCTTAGAGCTGAGATTTGATCAGAGAAATACTTTAAGAATTTATCACAAAGAGCAGGGGAAGCATCCCTATAAGTGGTAGTGCAAGGGTTTATCACAGAGTTAAAAGTATTAAAAAGAGCTCGGGGGTCGTGCCTATTAGTCATAATAATGCTAGACAAAAAGGCAGATTTGGCAGCTTTAACAGACTTTTGATACTTAGATAGACAATTTTGGAGGATGTCCAGAGAGACGTGGAGTTTGTCTTTCCTCCATTTTCTTTCAGCACGACGACATTCACGCCTGAGGGCGCGAGTAGCATCATTTAGGCAGGGTTGTTTAATCCTCAGAGGTGCCACAGAGTTAAGGATGTCAGCGCATGTAGTATAAAAGAGGTTAGCAAGCTCATCCGCTGATAAAACCCCATTACAGTTAGCATCAGAGAGGGGACAGTCAAGGAAAGCATCAATGAAGTGGGCGATTGACTGGGAGTTAATTGTGCACGTTTGCCGCACAGGACCATCACTGTTCACATCCACATCACTCGCTACAGTATCAAACAAAACCGAGAAGTGATCAGAAATCCCAGAGTCCTCTATGTCCGTGATGCAAATATCCAGACCATAAGACCAAATCAAGTATATGACCTTTAGTGTGAGTTGGTTCACTTACCCACTGGGTGAGACTGAGGGTGCTAATAAGAGCGAGGAAATCCTTAGCTAGCGAACTGTCCTCACAGCAAACATGAATGTTGAAGTCACCAACAATTAGTATACGGTCATAACGTAGCACAAGGCTCCCCAGCAGATCAGCAAATTCTGGAAGAAAATCCTTGATAAGTTTCGGGGGCGATACACCACAGCGCAGAGGATGGAGGGGACGCAGTTCACTTCCAATAACTGCACCTCAAAACTGCGGTACAGAACAGGTGGCAGCTGCCGACATCGAAGTTTGTCTTTAAAAACTGAAGCTAGCCCTCCACCTCTTCCAGTGGTCTGGGGTGAGCTAATAAAAGCGTGGTCAGGTGGGAGCAGCTCCGAGAAGGGAAAAAGTTCGCCGGGGCGAAGCCAAGTTTCCGCCAGTCCCGACGATAGAATAAGATCATTTAAAATAAAAGTCGTATTCGCCAGTGACCTTGTATTTAGCAAGGCCATACGGAGAGTGGTCACACTGTTACTGGTAGGAGAACGGCGCAGAAGGCGAAGGTTGAGATTCGCACCTCCTCTGGAGGACCGCACCCAGCACCGAGCGGGTGGAAGATCAGCTGGGAGGTCCAGGTAACCATAAGGTCCAACAGGGCGAATCCAGCGATGACTGAAGTTAGCATGGTCTCGGAGGGCAGGAATAGATGACAAGATGTTTATAGAATAGCGATCATTTGTCCCAACATAGGACTTTAGAAAGGTCTTGATACGAACACGTTTACCCCGTCTCCGTGAACGTTTCCTTTGAGAGAGGGTAGATGGTAAGTGGCGGAGATAATCAGGAAAGTCCTTCGAAAGCGGAGGAGGATTCTCAGGTCTCCATTTAAAATCTTGTGTCTGGTAGTCCAAAGGCCGGAGATTCAAGTTTGGCGATCATAGGCAAGTAACGTGGCGACATCAGGGCAGCACATAGACAGAAGGACGACAAACAACAGCGGAGGAGACGGCTTGCCGTGAACACTGGCGCCATCTTGGAACTTTACACAAATATACTATAAATAAGTCTGCACGTTAATAAGCCGACACTCTTATTTTGGTAAGCAGTAATAGTAACTACATTTGTGGCAGTGCCCAAATATATATGGATCTAAATGCATATTACACATTAGAGGAAAACAGCAACATTTGCATTCCTATTTCCTGTAGCTGAACTGAGTGATGATTACATTACTTGAAGTTTCACATACATATTGAATCATTTCC
This sequence comes from Pundamilia nyererei, assembly GCF_000239375.1. NCBI lineage: Eukaryota > Metazoa > Chordata > Actinopteri > Cichliformes > Cichlidae > Pundamilia > Pundamilia nyererei. The sequence continues at coordinate 2,831,309 of NW_005187451.1, forward strand.
TAGTGGTGAATCACTGCGGCACTGGATCTCCATGGCCCGTTTTATCTCGAGAGCTTGTCGTTATATTCACATCACTGATTAAATAAGGACTTCATAATGAAGATAAACAGTATGTGAACTGCAAAACCATTTATCCAACACATCAGACTGTGTAATGCATACCTCAATCTTCATTGCGGCAATCTCAATGAGAAAGCCCGTCAGTCTGCAGGGGATAGAGGCCTTGGGGAACTCGTACAACTCATTATTTAGCTCGGAAATGGAATTCCCAATCAGCGGTCTCCGAAGCCCCTGCTCCACAGTTTCCCGTTCTGTGCAGTCTGATAATGAACTATGGGCTAGGAGCAATCTTTCTCACATGAATAAGAAAATACACCGACACTTCCTACTTTAGACTTATAAGCCAACATGAATTACAGATACGACTTCAAAGAGAGCTATCAGCATACTTGAGTTTATCCATCCATTCTCTTCTGCTTATCTTTGTCAGAGTCGCGGGGGGGTGGAGCCTATCCCAGCTGTCTTAGGGCGAGTGGCAGGTACACCCTGGACAGGTCGCCAGTCTGTCGCAGGGCTAAGACATAGACACAGACAACCATTCGCACTCACACTGCTAAGGCCATGCCTTATTATTTATTTATTTCATATACATCTACACTATCGTTCTAATGTTTTAGAACACCCCGTTTTTCTACTGTAATTGTTGCAGTTTAATGTCTCACTGCACTCTGAAATGAAAGCATGGTACAAATAAGCAACTGGAGTTAAAAAAGTAAAACATGGCGTTAGTTTATGGACCACAATATATTCCAAATGTCTGACTCATCAGAGTGGCCACCTTTGGCAGATATAACAGCTGGTTCTTCCCATAAGTGTGTGGCACATGTAGGCTGTTTCCCTTTCACTCTTCTGTCCAGTTTACCATCTTGATCTTTTTATTAGAAAATATTAACACCCTTTAAAAATACATTTACAGATCAAAAGCAGGGACTGTTTAACTCTTGAAACATTTAAAACAGTAACAGAGACGACCCTGTCCTATAACAAGTTGTGCCATGTGTGGAAAATATTCTTATTGTTACAGCATAATATCATGAGCTTCACCAATATATTATATAACAGCTTTTCTTTTAAATGTAGTGACAAAATCATGGCAAGTTGGAATTTTTAAAAATGATATTACAATCTGAAACGGAACAGTAGGAATGACCCATATTTGGACCAGTCGTAGCTTGAAATGCTTGAAATGAAAATATCAGTTTTCCTGTCAGCTTCCAAAACCCATTTTGAGCTCGTTTCTCTACCATATTGATTTATGGATTGCAGAGCTAAGTCCAGGGCCTCAACATGCACACATGTTCCAACTTCAAACCTCAACCCGTTTATTTTAAGTCATTCGTGCGGACTCAGGATCTGAATTTTACAGCATCAACACAAACGAATCAATTGATGTCTAGACATGCGGTGAGATCAGTTTGTCTCAGAATTGGTCATTAGCGAGAAAGTGCATTAATATTCTGCGATAATAATAATGCTGTTCATTTGTGATATACATCTACTGAGGAAGAGAACTACTGTGCACTGCAGTACAATAACACTAACCTTTGCTAATGTGAAGATAAGGACTGTGCTTTGGTAAACTAAGAGTTTATCTACGCTGCATTCTTGCAGAACAGACAAACTAAGCATGCCTATCTGTACGCAGGCTCTCACCACAATCCCCAGAGCATGGATATTCTTTAAATTATTCAGAGAATACTTACTGGTTTACTGATAGAATAGCTTTAATTGAACAGAAAATGTCTTCTCTAATGTCCGACCTCAGGGTTCCTTTGGCCTTCAAAATGTCCACAAAGAACTGCAAAGAAACAGAGCAGAGAGAGACAAAGGGACATTATCTTCCAGCATTTGTGTTACTCGGTTGTCTCCGATTGGATTTTTTTTGATAAGCAGGTGCTTTTATTGCTGACAACCCTAAAAGTAAAGCTACACAGAAAAACAGGACATTTAACAGCAGCAGATACTATAAGGCTGGGGTGTTGCTGCCCTACAGCCACTTTCTGACTGCTATGATTATTTTGGAAGAGCCAATTTGAAGCACAAATGCAGAGGGACACTGTCGTACCACAGCACTGACAATAAAGCGACAGCTGTGCTGGTCTCAAGTCATTTGAAGTGAAAATGGGATTAGCAAATTGAATGTGCATTAGGCCTAAAATGACTCCTAATTGGAGTGAACGGATGGGGGGTGAATAATTGTGTAGAAACTGGGCAACAGCAGTGAGCAGAAAAAGTCTTCTCTCTTTGAGGCAAATATGATTCCACCTCGGGTCTGGAACAACCTCCACAGACGAGCCGATCAGATCTTTATAGATGGGTTCTCAAGCTATCAAAGTGTTCTTGTTTCCTTGAATTATGACAAGTTACTAAGAGAACAACTTTCAAAGGCGCGATGGAGCAGAGGTGACTGATCAAACCCGTATGCATCCTGGATGATCTTCACCACCCACTGCACCACTAACACACGGGCAGAGGCCCACGTTCCCCAAGACACTGATTCAGCTCCACTCCAACAATGACAATTATGGGAAATATTTTTAAACATTTTATTATACATTACTTCAACTGCCCTAACTAAAGAATTTTCTAAATAAGTATAAATTAAGATGGGGTCAAAATACATTTATATCGATACCGTTTATGTTACATTACAATTCGACGTGTGAAGCTGCTAGTTCGCCCCTCTCTTGTCCACATTTGCCTCTGCCCCACCTCTCTCCCTCACTAAATGTCCCTCTCCCCTTCACCTGCAGGCAGCGACAGAATGGAGACATGAGGACACAACAGCTGCTGCTGAACAGAAGCTGGTTGGTAATAACTGGGGCTGGGCCATATCATACCGTTCACAGTGATACCGGCATAATGTTGGACAACAATAAGAAAATGAAATAGACTATGTGCACGTTAGCATATGCTACTTCCGGTG
>NW_005187451.1:2852176-2854495 GCF_000239375.1 Pundamilia nyererei
CTTCCCAGGTTGAGTGCAGTGGGTTCAGGGCAGAGCCAGTGGAGGCTGCTTGGCACAGCTGATAACGATCGTCTAATCATGTCTCCCCTGTTTCTGTGGCTCCCTGAGGATCTGGTTGGGGGAGGACAACCTCCAAGCTAAAATAAAACAATCAACACCAGTAAAAGAGAGATAAATACAAAGAATAAAAAACAGCTCCACAGTAAGCAAACTAAGAATGAAACTGCACATTAATTTGTAATTAATTATTAATTACAAACAGAAATTAAAAGTCCAAAAAACACATTAGAAACTAGAAATTGGAAAATGAACATCTTAATCCCAAATTTAAAAAACAAAAGTGCAGATGGATGTTTGTGCTGACTAAAGCATCCTGGGATTTGGAGTCAGTTTTATTTTGTAGTGAATTCTACACTGAAGCAAACAACACGTTACATGTGATATTTCCTTTTGTCTAATAAGGAAGGAGAAGGCTGGTGTGGGGGGTGGGGGTCTAATCAGGGTGGGGGTTGGGGTATCAAAAGCTGTCCCAGAGATGGGTGTGTGGTGGGATAATGGGAGGAGGGAGGTGTCTGTGAGAGAGTGAAAGAGGAAGGATCTGGGTAATTATTTTGAAGGGTATTAAGTCATCAGATTTACTTTTATCTTGACTGCATTGTAGAAGTCGTGCATAATTAATAGAGGGAGCTTATTAGGAAAAGATGATTAGGCAAATTACACAGGTGTCGGATGGATTTTTCACGATGAATCTTTCCAGGACACTCCTAGATTTCCATCTGTTTGGCTCCTCCGAGAATGCGTCTCCTGGGGAAATTAATACCACACAATAAAAAACAAATTGCAGGCTCGCAAAAACAGAAAATAAAAACAAACATGAATTTTTACAAATATTCAAATTATTAACAAGTTTTTGATTGATTTTAATGGACATTGGGAATTTAATTTATCATTACTTTTGCAAATAACAAAAAACTCAACAGAAAACAAACAAAAACAAGACTTTGTCCTCAATGATTATATTTGATCTGACATCATTCAATTCTTATTCATACAGTGCAAAAAGTGTTCACAGCCCTTGTTCCACATTTTATTCAGAACCTTTCCACAGCCTTATCCAACAATTGATTAAATTCATTTTTCACCTGAAAATTTTACACACAATATCCCCATAATGACAAGAAGTAGAGTCCTTCACTGCTCACATCAGCTCAGTGGATAGAAACATTCAACAGGGAAGACACAAAGGATAACTGTTTGCCATTCCTGGACTGTGCCGTGCACATTGAGGAGAAAGACAAGACTCAGCTGTACAGGGGTGTCCAACTCCAGGCTTGAGGGCCGGTGTCCTGCAGGTTTGAGATCTCACCCTGGGTCAACACACCTGAATCACATGGTTAGTTCATTACCAGACACTACAAAACTTCAAGACACGCTGAGGAGTCATTTAGCCCTTTAAATCAGCTGTGTTGGATCAAGGACACATTTTGGACTGAGTAGACAGAAAGTTTGAAAGAGGAGTGAAATAAGCCATGTGTCCACTGTGAATGACCATCTGACCATTACTCAGACCATGGCTCAAATTGGTGGGGTGGTTGGGGGGGGATAGTGTTTGCTAATAGTCCAAATGGCCTAGAGGAAGAAGCTGTTGGTGAGTCTGGAGGTGTGGGACCTGATTCACTTGAGGCCCTGACCACAGAGCAGCGGGTCAAACAGGTGGTCGAGTATGAAAAGGCCCTTCTATCCCGACTTCTCAGAGTTGGCTGTAGGAAGAGTCCTGGTGGTTTCAAACCTTCCACTTACAGATAAATTTACTGTGCTCACAGGTCGACTCCAGTTAAGTTGTAGAAACATCTGGCAATGATGTGTCAGAAACAGGATGCACTTGAGCACAACTTTGAGTGTCATGGTAAAGAGTGAGTATACATGAGTGCTCTCATTCACCCTTTTCTTTTGCTTCAGGATTGTTGAAAATTAAGCCAAAAATGACTCAGCGTACTTCTTGTTCCACCTTTTTATAAATGTATTTTTGATGTGATGAAGCACATTTGGTAGGAAGACATTCAGCAAAATAAAAAACTCGAGGAATTAAACACGTATAAAGATTAGGTCACTGTCCTGGTCATCACACTATATGGTGATCATAGCCACAACAGACAAGCTAGAAAATACTGACTTTTAACTGAGTCTGTTTCTCTGGAGGTTTAGCCCATGCACAAGGATCAGGATACTTGTTGTTCCTAGAGTATTTAAAAGTAGAATGGGAGGCAGAGCCTTCAGTTTTCAGGCCCCTCTTCTGTGGAACCAGCTTCCAGTTTGGAT
>NW_005187451.1:2855799-2857407 GCF_000239375.1 Pundamilia nyererei
GCCTTGAGGGTGGATGTGATGAAGTCTGACATAGATAGATCATGTCACCTTTAAAATGTCTCAGTGTCTGTTTAATGGCTAATTACATTACCAAAGCAAAGCGCAGACTGGTGTAAGTCCTCTGTCACCTTGGAGGAATTAATGATTAAATTATGAATTAAAAGCCCCGAGGGCACTAAAAGAAAGTTGAGATCTAATGTTAGCAAAGATACTTTAGAAAAAAAATGGATGTGAAAATGTACCCCTACGTGTTGGATCGAATGTGTCAGAGAGGAGAATTTGTTGAATTGTTCACGTGTGATATATGCTCAGTATAAAATCGGCAATAAATGAAATACCAAGCTTTTCTTAATTTAGGTGTGCGTATCCCCTCCCATGATTCATGTATCTGTTTGTGCAATCCTCCTTCCTGCTCATATTCAACATTTCCACTCTGTGTAACACACTTGAAAAGGCAAAGGCTCTTGGCTGGAGGGATGTTGTACAGAAAGCAGGCAGAGGAATGCCTTGCCTATGGCACTGGCTCGGGGCACGGTGTGAGCTGGAACCACCCTACGTGATCATTCATGTTTCATTGTGGGCAGAGAGACTTTAAGTTCACCCCCCTCCCCTCTCCCACTTGAGTGAATTCTGGATACGGTAACAGAAAATCACGACACCCATAATTATACCTTGTGGATATTTTTCGTTTTCTACTCTTGATGGATTAAATCATGCAAAACACTCCTAATTCCCCACAGGATGATTTGTGTCTCAGAGCCAACTGCAAATGTCACGGATGACTGTTTGTGGCACCAGCATTGACTCTCAACTCTGCTGCAGACAGATGGGATTGGACTCTGTATGCAGCTCCTCTTCCAAAAGAGCCACCGGCAGGGCCACCTAAACTAGAGCTGCAGCCATTCATCACTCTGCTGATACGGACCTTTCAATATAACTAAAGCAGTGGCCCATCAATGACCATCTGTAATATCTCTGTCATAATCTTGATATGTATAATGGAGTGATTTGTATATATTAGTGCTATTTCTTAAATTTGTAAACTCTGTAACATATTGTACGATTTAAATAGTTACTGTCTTGGAGCAGCTGTAACCAACATCATTTCCTTTGGGATAAATAAAGTATTCTGATCTGGAGCTGGTATGATAGGACATGACGTGACTTTGCCTGTCTGTAAAAGATGTAATGTAACATGCTTTACTATTCATTAAAGATCATGGAAAGAGCGGTAATGACGAGTAAAGTGGATAATTTACTGAAGATATCATGTAAGGAAATGCTCTCATGGGGCAAACCCAGAAGCAATCTGACTGCATCAAAAATTAGCTCTATGATTTATATTCTAAAAAATATTCATGTATTATTATTCATTTATCCTTTAGTACTTGGGCAATTCTTTTAATGTATGATTGTAAATTTCCCTTGTCACACACCCACACAAAATCAAGACATTTATAAAGAACTCCATAATAACTAGAAGCAGTTGCAGAGCTACCATTTGTCTTAAAGACATAAAGACCTGGATGGCCGCTAACTTTCTGCTTCTTAATTCAGATCAAACTGAGGTTATTGTACTCGGCCCTGAAAAGCTTAGAAATATGGTAT
>NW_005187451.1:2859532-2861297 GCF_000239375.1 Pundamilia nyererei
AACACCCTGGTACTTGGTAGTATTTCTTTTTCTGACACGTTTAGTCTTAAAGTGGTCGGTAAAACGTCTGCTCTGCAAGTGAGGATACTTCCAGAAACTGTGTCCAGAACCAGCCTGTAGTAGTCGTCGCGTGAGACAGTTATATTTTAAAGTTCTCAGTTTCCCAGAGCTATAGAAATCCAAATCCACGTATGGATTAAGTGTTTACTGAAATAAAATGCTTACTGGAAATCTGAATATATGACCTTCTGCCATTTCAAACATTCCCATAAGAGAGGGTTCAATAGTTAATCGTTATGGGCACTGAAAACATTTAATATCAAGTTGCTAAAAGAACTGTGGAGTCATAAATATGAATATGATGAGAAATCATGATGCTGTGTGTAAACTTTCTTTGATGGGTTGGCTGTAGAAGGTCGAGGAGGTGAGTAAGGCAAGATGTCTAAAGCATTTTGAGTGATCGGAGTAGAAAAGTGCTATGAAAGAACCAGTACATTACCATTTTACTTAAAGAGCCGAATAGTCATTGCATAGAGTGACACAAGCCTGATGATGGCAGTAAACACGGCATGCAAAAACATGAAATTTGACATTTCTGAAGTGAAACTTGCAACTTGCTATGCAACCTGCACACTGGTAACATTTTAGGGTTTTACAGAAATATTGCAGCTATGACACGTGTAGTTTTTTAGTTTTTAAGAAGAAGAAAGACAGAGATGGGGGGGGGATCGAGGAGTAAACTGGAGGATGTGGTGGAGCGTCCTGAGGCAGGAGAGAGAGAGTGACTGGAACATATTTCAGTAAAAATGTACTTGAAGGAACAGAGGTAATGAAGTGTTAGGTAGGTGAGAAATTAAGAAGGCCAGACGGTAGCAGATTTTACAACAAGGATGGAAATTGCTATAGAGAACACATATTTCATAAAAGAGCAATGAAAATTGGGTGATGTATAATAGGAGAGGAAGGTGCTCACAGGTAGCTTGCAATGCAGTCTGGAAGAGTCTGCAAAGGGGGGCAGAGTAGAGTGCAGGTAACAGCAGCTGACGGCAGTCTGAAGGATGAGTTTGGACATCAAGAAGAAGAAGCAGGTGAAGGCAGAGGCAATGATTAAGTGGTGCAAGTGGAAGAAGGAAGAATGTTGGACATACAGTACTTGAGGAAGGCGATAAGACGGGCTCTGTGTAGGAGAGAACAGTTACCAGATGACTGTGAAAGTACAGCTGCTGTGCTGAAGGAGGCCGGCACAATAATGAAAGTTCAACAGGTTCATAGTGGAAATGAGTTCGGCAGTTGTAAAAGAACAGAGCTAGTGGATGGCTTGGGAGAGAGTTTCATAGAGTTTAACCCTGATAAATCCACAGTCACGTAACGTTGTCCTTACCTCACAGGGATCCTCTGAGCCCGCTGAGTAAGTCTGCACAGAGGAGAACTTGTTAGTATTGGCAAAAATGTTCCAGTGGTCCAGAGAAACAACACAAAACATGCAGCCGAACAACACTGGTGCAGTAAGTGCAATGATTCAGTGACAACAGAGATTCAGCCTTAGGAAGCAAATAAAGAGATGGCTAACTGCACATTGGTGAGTTCATCAGCAAACAGCTTCCAGTTGTATCCGCCTAACTTTCAAACAAACAAAAGAAAGAGAGCAGATTCTTACTCTGGATGGCATTACCTCGGCCTCCAGTAACACTGTGAGGAACCTTGGAGTCATTTTTGACCAGGACATGTCCTTCAACGCACATAAATTCATGCATTTATTACTTCC
>NW_005187451.1:2861932-2870273 GCF_000239375.1 Pundamilia nyererei
GGAGGTTTCTTCCTGTTCAAAGGGAGTTTTTCCTTCCCACTGTCGCCAAAGTGCTGCTCATAGGGGGTCATATGATTGTTGGGCTTTTCTCTGCATGTATTATTGTAGGATCTACCTTACAGTATAAAGCACCTTGAGGTGACTGTTGTTGTGATTCAGTGCTATTTAAATAAAATTGAATTGAAATGAGTTTCAGCTGTGCCAGCAGTGAGATCTCATACATATATGGTTTGGAGATAATGTTGCCAAGTTGCATGAAAGACCTTGTGGTGTATGAGCAGTCTAATGCTATTAACATTAACTGTTGTGCCCATTGCTCTGACTGTCAGTGCTGCTTTGATCTCCTTGAAATTCACTATGGTTGTTTTTACGACAGCAATCTTAGCTTCCACAGTGCTTATCCCAAAGTAACCATGTACACATGTGCCCTAGTGATGCCTATTTGTCCAGCTTCACCTGTTTCTGTTTCCTTCCCTCATCTTTCCAGAGACAAACATTAGCTGTTGTAGACTAAATCTATTGATTCAAGCTAAGCTCTCTGATGCTTATGTCTGTCACATTATATCACAACAGTATTATACAAACGCTAGTTTTATAGCTATTTTGTGATTTTGATAGTCCTTAAAATTTGAATTAGTCCTTAGAAATCCCTTTGGGATCAGACTTACTTGATATCAGCCCTGGGCCGCTTGTTTTGTGATATGAGTGTATCTTATGCCCAAAACATGTCAACAACAATGTGATCTTTCCTGAAATCATGCTACATAGTATAATGCACAGACCCAACTGTCAATTCTTAAGAAAAAAAATTAAATTCTTCACATTATGTTATCGGGTTTTTGAACAAACCTACTAATTAGGCTGATTAACTGGTAGCTGCCAGTATCTAAAAAGATAAAAATGAGTCATTTTAAATGGCCCACCACCCACGGGTGAGTTTCTGATTGGACTATTTTGGGAGGAGCTCAAAGAAACAGGAGCTAAAGTGGGCCAGAGATCAAAAAGGGTCCTGCAGTGATGTATGATGCAATCATTTAAGCATGTTGACATCAGCTGGAACTGATGAGTATCTGTATCGATTTATTGATGCATTTAATTGTTATTTGACATTCAGTTTCTTGCAAGTTTGATCACCTGTTATCAGTAATATCTACATCAGAAAGATAAAATGAGATGTTCATAAAACAAAGCACCAACATAATTTACTTTGTAGATCAGATACAAAACAAATAATAACTTTATAATAAATTTGGAACATTTTTATTTGGCTTTATACTATGTTACCTAATTCCATAATAAAATGATGAAATTAGTTAATAAAGCATACCCATTGTTGGTTTTTGAAATAACAGCTCAGTTTCTATAGTGCAGATTAAAGATCCTCATCAGTCGATGTGAAACAACACAAGAGCGACTGAGTTAGTCTCGAGTGTTTTACTCATTGAAATGCAGCTTTATAGCAAATATTCATTACTGCACTTTACTCTGAATCTTATACTTTAAAATTAAGTTAGTTGTTGCCTGCCGAGAAGCTCTTAAGCAATCGGCATTCACTCAAACCTTGATCTAGACACCATATCAGAACTGTGTGATTTCCAACCTTCGGCCAATGTAGCATGAAAGAAGCGATCCTTGCTTATAATAAGATTAAGTATTATATTTATTCGTTATTATACTTCATCAGTGTTTCCAGTAAGAGCTTTGTGTGTAGAACAAGGTTACAAGGCCACGTGTGACAGGATCACAGCACGGCCACAAAGCTGATAGTATTGATATTATAGGAAATGTGATCGCATCCAGTCTGCACTTTTTCATTTGGGTGAGAGACGGAGGACAGAGAAGTCAGAGGGAAACAGAGGAACCGTGTAAGGGATCCTGCTGTCCTCTTAGCATATCCTCTGTTTTAATCAGTGAGGCAGCGACAGCCATCCTGTCTTACTGCTGCTTGGCTGACACACCACAGCCTATTGATGAAAGTTTGGGGTGGCCCAGCCTTACCCAGCACTTTCTCATCTGCCAGTGGAGTCAGGCAGTCTGTCCAGTCCAAAAATGGAACAACGTCTTAAATCTGAGGACAAGCTATCCTAGTTTGTCCATTAGTACAACTAAGTGATAAAATGCTCTTACTTGAACTGAAGAATTTGAAAGTTAAACCGAATTATGTACCAGAAAGATCAATGCACTGAGCTCAGTGGTACTGGGTTAAATATGAGGTTTCATCTGTCTGCTGTATGTGAGCATTTATGCATTTAGTGCGAGTTTTAAAAAAAAAGCATAACACAAAACATTGAAGAGGTTGAAATGAATCATTAGATTTACAGGTATGGTCTCAAACCTAAATAAATGCCAAACACACAGCTGTCAGGTAACTACTGTTCAATTAAAAATCAAGGTGATAAAAATTATTATTACTCTCCATCCTGAGACATAAATTTGTGCGTCACAGTTTCATGTAAATGTTTGGACAAATGAACTTTTTCGTCCTGCATTGGTGTCCTGCAGTCAGCTGATTTCAGTTAATGACGCTCTCAAAAGAAGATTTGATTTGATGCCACGAGGTTTGATGAGTGTTGTCAGAGGCTTTGCTCAGTGCAAGGACACTGATGAATCAGTCATCGGTGATGCAGACATGTACTTTTATTTGATAATAAAAAGACAAGTGTGCGATGGTGAAGTTCAAACTGCATTCAAGACAGGCTGATACAACATCGACTCTTTGCAAGCTTGAACAGCATGCTAACACAAAACTAGCAAAGACAGTGATGTTAGGGTTGGGTATATATGAATGTATCCTGCTGAGACTCTAGCTCTGCATTGGGGCTTTCATGTTTGTCTGTACATGTTTCTACAATAGAGTCACAGCACCAATCACTTTGAAGTCTCTTTGGGTTAGTGTTCAACTTTACTTTGTATCATATTTATGATAAATGTGTCCATTCGCCCAACCACTGACTGCCACTGATGTCAAAAGTGTTGATCGAAAAGTAGAATTATGCTACAAAATTTAGATGGTAGCACCAAAATTTGGGGGTCTATATTGATATTATGCTAACTGTATTCCAATAAGGAAAGACCATTAAAAAGCATGAAGAGGATTTATTGATGAACAGAATACAGATGTTTGGCAGTTAGACTCTGATGGTCTGTCTAGGCAGAACTGAACCACAGCTGTGAAAGGGATTAGAGCAGGACCCCAAAGAAAAAACAATCTTACACCAGAGGAGTTCTGGCCTACATCGACATGCACGTTAGGAGTAATGCATGGCATAGGCAAGGCAGAACAAGCATAAGAACCGAGAAACTGGGAAATGAAAACAGAGACAGCAAAGGGCTGAGGGATGGCCAGGAGAGGTAGAGCTTGGTTTAAGGCTCGGGGCCATAAATGACCACCAGAGAGCAAAAGGCAGAGAATGCTGAAAGATACAGAGAGGAGACGAGCTGGGAATAGACTGCTGATGGCCAAAAGAACGGAGAGCCTGTAAAGGCTAAAAATGCGAGAGGCAAGAGCTGCAATGGTGCAGAGCCACTGATGGCCGACAGAACAGAGAAGCTGCAACGACTGAGTTTCGAGACAGGAGAGAGAAGAGCCTGCGTTCAAGGTGATTAGCAGAAGGCCGAGTTCCTTAGCTAGTGTTTGGTCGATGAAACTCTGTTCGGCTCCGGAGCCAATCAGGGCAAGAGTGAGTGTCAGAATGTGATCTCGTACCAAAAACACAACAAGATTTTGCCAAAAATGCCTCATAAGACAGCTCGGGGTTAGTCTTCAGGACAGCCTACGTCGGCTTTAGAGCACGCCCTCTCAATAACTCCACCATGCAGGAGATTTTAGCACAGTTTGTAGAATAGGTCTGACTTTGTTGGTGAGAAAATCCCTGCTTTTATCCAACTCACCACAGGGGTGAGGGGGTGGTTAGTGGGTGGTCCCGAGGCTCTACCAGCAGCGAAGGAGGAAGTGGGCAGGCGGCGGCAGTGTTTGGGGGAAAAGGAGGAGATGGAACCTGGGCGACATTGGGATTATAAGATCTTAGCATACCTTTGATGTCGGTGACATGCTGAATCATTGAAGCCTGGGCCTCTTCATGCAGATCCAGCTGATCTTCCTTGTTAAGGTTCAATGCGGGGGACTCCTGAGTCAGCTGAGCACAAAGATTTATTCACAGAGTTCACCAGGTGTATATGCAGGAAGTGCAGGGCAGTGCTATATACAATAATGTGAGGGACGGGGCTCCGGGGGAATCACTCGCTCTCCAGCTTTCCACATACACGACTGCAGTTCCTTTCTTCACACTTCAAACAAGAATGAATAACAATATTCACGAATGGACGCTTGAGCTGTAGCTTGACTCTGCCGCGTGGTAGACAACGGTCCAGCGAAGACCAGCAGTCTCCTCCTGGCTTAAATCAGGTGTGTTCCCCTTCCGTGGGCGTGGGCTGAGGGCGTGAACCCACAATGAGCTCCGCCCCGGCGACAGAGAGGAGAGAGAGCGAGAGAGAGAAAAGGAAGAAAAGGCCGATCAGCGTCTCGCTGATCCCCCAGGCTGGAGTCTGCTGGGTCCATTAGTGGCTGGATTGCTCTGTCAGGTTTGCTAGATGACAGAAGCACAGGACCCAATCGCAGGACTCTTCTGAACAGTGACAGTGACTTTATTTACACGGATTAAAGTGAAAAACAGATCCAACCAAGATGTGAGTCTCGGTGTAGTGAACAGTCCCAGCTCCTGGTGCAATAGTTCCACTTCAGATACACGATCTGCTCAGTCCCCACAGAAATACGTTAGCATTTACAGAAAGTGTTCAGGCGGTTCTGGTGAGCTTGTGTTTGTGTTCCTGTGTTCAGCCATCTTGTCACGGGTTGAAGTTTTTTGTTTACAATTTCCTCACCAAGTGTATTTACTGGCAGTGCTGGGATTGTGCTATTTACAAGACGTGAGGGCAGGGTTCCAGGGCAACAGGGAAATCACACAAACGTCCACTCCGACCTCTCTCCACACTCCACACAGGGAAACACGGGGACGGGTCCGGAGAATCTAGAGACAGAAACACACTAACGTCTGGTATGTCGGCACGGGAAATATCGGCTAGACTTGTAGTAATGAGAGTCTTCACAACAACCCAGCGTCGAACAGCTGACACACAGGCAGGGTCTGAGGGTACGACGCGACACTGAGAACAGGAAAACACAGGGCTAATATACACAGCTGGGAGAGATCAGGGTTAACGAGACGGGGGGAACCAAGCTGCACACACTAACATAAGACAAGACTTTCACAATAAAACAGGAAACATGAATTACTAAACAAGCACGCAGACTTTAAATTGAGAGACAGACAGACAGAGAATGACACATGGAACCTGAACTAAACTAAACGTGAGATATAACCGAGAACAAATCCTTAAGCAGGGATAAACAGAAACAAGAAACTAATAATAATCATCATCACTACGAGAACAAGAAAACAATCCATGAAGCAGAATCAAACCGAAATATAATAAACTCAAAATACTGGGTCCAACGGACCCAGAACCGTGACAGATATGGTACTACAAGGTCATTAAGATAAGATGGGGCCTGATTATTTAAGACCTTGTATGTGAGGAGCAGGATTTTGAATTCTGGATTTAACAGGAAGCCAAAACAGGAGAAATCTGCTCTCTTTCTAGTCCCTGTCAGTACTCTTGCTGCAGCATTTTGGATCAGCTGAAGGCTTTTCAGGGAGTTTTTAGGACTTCCTGATAATAATGAATTACAGTCGTCCAGCCTGGAAGTAATAAATGCATGAACTAGTTTTTCAGCGTCACTCTGAGACAGGATATTTCTAACTTTAGAGATGTTGCACAAATGGAAGAACGCAGTCTTACATATTTGTTTAATATGTGCGTTGAAGGACATGTCCTGGTCAAAAATGACTCCAAGGTTCCTCACAGTGTTACTGGAGGCCAAGGTAATGCCATCCAGAGGAAGAATCTGCTTAGAGACCATATTTCTAAGCTTTTCAGGGCCGAGTACAATAACCTCAGTTTGATCTGAAGTAAGATAAAATACAAACTGAAAACCTATGAAGCACAGTTCAAGACTTCCAACTGGTCAGTTACAGTTATGCAGGGTCAACTGCAGCCTAACTGACAGAAGCAACAACAATTTTAAGTTTTTTTAAAAACTGATTTCATATCAGTTAAATGAGTCAATACGTGACTATGCAAAGTCAAAACACCAATAAGAGTCCGTAATAAAAATATGTACTGAGATGAAGAAACGAGGCAGTGCTCCAGACTTCACCCCATCCATCCCCCAAATCATGACCTTCCTGGACTACACAGTCAGAACCAACGCGATATCTGTTTGCTTTGATGTTGTAGATTTTTAGCAGCAGCTGCTATCACAAAGTCAAGAAGCAAAAATATTTGTAAAACTTGTGTTTCCGTGACAACGATCAGACGCTGCAGCAGTTAATCTCAAACATCAATTTTATCATCAATGAAAAGATGAAAAAGGGCTCATGAATAATTGGTCTTTTATCACTCATCACATGCTTTAGCACTCCAAGTAGTGAATGGAAAGGCGTGGACATATGAATGAAAGATATTGGCTGCATTGAGGGTGAAATATATTTTAAGTAAAACCTTTGATTCTTAAAATGGCAGAAATTTGAAGAATATTTAAAATGAAAGAAAGAAAAAAGTAATAATCAGTGTAACAGCAAGAAAGAATCATCCACCTACATCGCTGCGTTATACCTTTCCACACACATTCATCTTTGCCTTCAACATGGATGCACCAAATAATGAGGGCCAATTGGATTCAATTAAGTGGCAGTTGTGTTGATGGTTATTGAGTGTGTGCGCCACTGGGTTGGCTGCTCAGTCCTCTGGGACACCCTCAGGCCACAAACTGGATAATTAGAGTTCATGCGAGAGGGTTAACCCACCTCACTGGTCAGAGGAGAGCGAGACGATTCGCTCTTACACTTTGCTTTTTGATGTTTGACTCGCTATCTCTCCCCACTACCTACCTGAATGTCAGACAACTGGGACAGTGCAGGGGCTTGACATTATGTCTGCAGGTTATCATTATATGTATTCTTTTTTTCCTGATCGATTGGCTATGGTCTGCAGCGCTGCTTCTGGGGGTAACTGTCATTGCTAGTTAGGGATTGACCAGTGGGTATCATTAAGAGTGAGAGTGCTTGCTTGGAGAAGGCTTTGTTGTGCGCTGGGGTTGTGAAGAAGCGAAGCCTTTTTCTTTTAGCCTCCTGGACTTGGTTGACCTTTCACTTAGGGAGCAGCTGGAGCTGAGAGATATTTAATTGAATGGAGTCTTCAAATGCATTTTGGTGAGACCAGAGATGATACTGCTGGCTCAAGAACGGGGAGGGGGGGCAGTGTGCTTGACCTTCAAAGCCTAATTGATAGGCTTTTCATAGACCTTGTTTGAAATGTGCGTGGTCCCTGTTGTTCAGCAGATCCTTACAACTTCTGAACAAGAACAAAGTCAACCGCAGGTAGAGAGCCTCCAGTGGCCCGCCGCAATCAATAGCAGCCTGCTTGGCTAACAAGAGCTCCAGTCCCTCTCCTGCTTCCACAGGCCCCATTAATAGGAGTGCCCAGCCTAATTCTACCGTCTCACTCGTTAACGTGGAGAAATACCAGGCAACAGCAGCATTATGAAACAGCCTGGAGAATAAGTGCTGTTTGTATTTGCTGCAAGTCAGAACAGCAACATCTTCTATGTGGTGCTTGATTGATTAGGAGAAAACCAGAGTTAGCAAACAAGGAGATGCATCAGAATAAAAGCAGCTTCTCGCCCCGTCTGCATCTCTCCACCTGTTTAGCCCAGGTTTCTGAAGTTGGATAAATCAGGTTGATGAGCAGCAGGCTAAAAGATATTGATGATATTTCAATTACCTTCATGTCAGAGAGCTAAAAGGTAAAAAGGCTGAAGCTTAGTGTCTGTTAAAATAAGACAGGGAAAGTTCAGAAAGAGGAGAAAGCTGCGGCCTTCCTGACTTTGAAAAGCTATTTAATTACTGCTCCTTACACCCCCTTCGTCTATCACCCCTCTCTATTAAGCCAGTTGGGATATGGGGCTCGAGCACAGGCAGCGGCCGTGCGAGGAAAAGATTTTTGAGGGATCATGTACAGAGATCAACTGATAAGCAGCTAATTTTGTGTACTTATGGGAGCAAACGATTGCGTATTCGCCCCCATTCGCTCCTCTGATGGAATTCCCCCGGCCGAGATGATGAAAGCAGGCAGCAGAGCCCAGATCTAAGGCTGGTTCAGCCATTAATGCTGATCTCTAAAATAAAAGATTTATGCCACTTGATAGAGCTCACTCGTAGCA
>NW_005187451.1:2870293-2873813 GCF_000239375.1 Pundamilia nyererei
CACACACACACACACACACACACACACACACACACACACACACACACACACACACACAGTATATTTATACAGCTTGTAGATGAACTGTTTTCTTAGACGTTTAATTTCTCCTGTAGGACTTTCAGCTCTGACTCTATGTACAAATCTGTGCACTAAAGCTGAAATGTAACATTCAGATGGGCTTGAAATATATCTGCATCGATTACACTGTTAGAATTTATGTAGCTGCTCTGTGAATTGCCACCTGATCATAGTGCCGGGCTTTGTGTGTCCCAGTGATCCCAGTGTTTCACACCTGCTACCTGGGCGAGGCAAAATGGCCCAACAAGGAATAACTGACACGAGCCCTGTGCAAACCAGCTTACCGTCTGTGGTACAGAGTTACTGTGCCCCCACAGTGGTACCAGGTCTGGGGAGGCAGCTCCAGAGAAAGTGAAGAGGTGAGAGGGCCTGCTCTCACCTGCAGGAGGCATCGTAGGAGGCATGTGCAGTGTGTGTTGGGCAGCACTGGTGGTCTGATTCCCAGCTAGCCTGGCTATTTGGACACAGAACATCATCTCTCTAGTGGGGAAGCAGGCTGAGCTATACCAGCTAGTTATGGCAGGGTTCACCTCAACGCCAGAACCAGAGTCCTGGAGAGGGCCTGGACTCTGTACCCCTGCCCTTGGTGAAAGGCAGCGGTCAAGGTGAGTATTTTTGTTTTTTGCCAGGATATTTACCCCCAACTCCTCACAGTAGACGAGAGGGTTGCTTCGCTGCACCTTCGAGTTGGCCTATGTGCCTATGTGATGTTCATAGTACCCAACTGTCTTGGAGTCAGTGGTTGGGGTGCGTTTAGAGAAGAGCATCCACCACTGGACCAATATTGACAGAGAAGAAGGAAAAACATGATTGGTCCCCTTCAATCAAGTTATCAGTGGTAACGTTTGCTTTCTGGACTTTTCATATTTCTATGATGTTGAATTACTTTGTGTGTGAACATTCCTGGAACAGCAGTGGAAATTTCCCCTCACATAACTTATATCACATCGTGGTAGCCAGGTGGACGCTTTATTCATCGTTTACAGGCACATTTTATAGATGCTTATTATTAAACCTGACAGGAGAGCCTGTTGTTCTGCAGCGTTAATCCTGAAGGCTGTAGTGTAAGGCAGCGTGAGGTCAGCACACAGAAAACTAACAATGTTACAGATCAGTGCTTTGATCAAACACTGAAGAATCACCACGAGCAGCGCTGCCACGTCTCTGCTCTGCTGGACCCACCGAGCAGCCATCGCTGCATCCAAACCCTCGATTCAGAGTTAAAACCAAAACATTGGGTTTAACTATTTTTTTAATCATTTCCTGGTGTCAACAACAAAAAGGAGGTCATTCTTAATGGCCAAGAAAGTGTGGCATTTAATTAGCAGACGTAACTGAATATAGAGTCACTGGGTCTGATTATGTCCCGTGATGGGGTGTGCACTCTTACTAAAAGATACATATTTTTAAAAGAGAGTAGTATTTGTGTGAAATTTCAATATTTTTTGCTGTTCTGTTTCTCTGTCACGTCATGTTGATCATTTAACTGTTTGTTTGGGGTTTTTGGATGTTTGCTTGATTTGGTTTATGAATAATTTCATTTGTTGATAAAGGACAAAATGAGAGAAAACAATGTTTTTTAACATAATTATATTTTTCTTTTCAGGCATTTCTTTGCTGCTCTGAGTCGTCTGGATGAATCTCGAGGTGGGCATCACCCACCTGAGCCTACTCGGAGACACTGTAAAATGAACCTCAGTAGGACGGCAGTATAAATGTTTGGGCATCTGTCTCTCATTTATCTAACTTAGCATCATAACATCAGGAGGATTATAATAATGTGTTTGGTTATATTAACAAATGTTTGAGACATTTCTGCATATTGTTGGACCAACGCATGCGTATCATGTACATAAAACACTTTGTTTTGGGGATTACTTCCCTGCATCAGACCTTCATGAATCCATTAGACAATGAGAAAAGCCATCGTCTAAGATCACGGCTGAGCTGATTAGGCCGGTCACATTTATTATCTAAATGATGACAGGAAGATTACTTGTATCACCGTTGATATCTTCTTTAAGTTGTTCCAGTTAGCTGAAAAAGATCATCCATGACTGTGCTGCCACCTCGTTTCCCACTTAAAGCCTTGAAAGCAAAAGCTCTCCGCCCACCTCAGTCCTCTGTTATTCAGCGTGTGTTTGTGCTTGAGTGCTGTGACGTGTATCAGGTAAGAGAATGACTTGTTATGGCTGTACTAATTGCCAGAGTGATCCTAGAGATGTGTAATTTATTTCAATTGGTTTTTGACATTTGGAGAACAGCTTCTATCGTCGCTGTGCCCGAGCTCGTTGGTCAGTAATTATTCAATTACACAAGCTAACTGACACTCTGTGTCGGCTTTTATAGGTTGATTTATTGGGTAATTGCGCTGCCTGTAAAAAGCCACTTCACCCCTGTTATTGAAAGTGTGTGCTCGTGTTGCTCCTTGTGGGTACTCGTGAGGCCCACAACAATACAACAAAGAAAGATTTCAGCATATTTTCGATTTTAGCTGTTGATTGTTTTGAGTGTTTTGAATATGCAATGAGTGCTTTGGTGTCGTACTGTAGCTTCTCAGCTGCTGTTTAATCATTCCTGAGTCCGTGAAGCACCATTGAACACAATATCACTTATAAACTGCAACACATCAGTGCCTTATTAAACTTTACAAAGTGTGCTCCAACTCTGAAAAGGTCATTGTTAAATGTTTATTACACAGTTTTGTATTTTAAATAAAACAGAGACTTTATCATCAAATGGACAATAAATAATTCTACATCAGTTTAAAACTTTGACTCAGCTCTGAGCAAACAAAAGCAGCTCTCCGAGATGATGCGCACATCGAGTGAAGATTACTGCACATCCATGGAACTGGGTGGTCAGCCCCTCTTGTCTGGAATACCCTGCTTAGTTCGCTGCTGCCAAAACCTGACTTTGGATTAATGGAAGATAATAGATGGATGGACGCACATCTGACCTTAAGACTAAATACTGCTACACATCCATGTGTTAAACAGTGCAGTGCTTTTCCTGCATTTAAACTACTTTAAACTTTTATAAAACTAAATACTAACTAGATTAAAAACATTCTACTTACCTGAAATGTAAAAAAGAAAATGACAAACAATATTTTGGAAAATTTACAGGAAATCCTTTGATTTTAGTCCTTGTGAATTTGTAAGCATAACAAACAGAAGTATAGGACACTATACAAATCACTGCTGACATCGTATGTTATGTTCGAATCACACACAACATACATACATACACACATATATATACTAGAGGTGCAACGATACACAAAATTCACGGTTCGGTTCGATACTTTGGTGTCACGGTTCGATATTTTCGATACAAAAAAATGTTCATGCCTTTTTAATTTGTCATTTATTTAAATTATAAATATATATTTTAACTCAAAAGTACAGTTTTTAAATGTAATCTTGCTGAAACAACA
>NW_005187451.1:2874477-2883472 GCF_000239375.1 Pundamilia nyererei
AAAAAAAAAGTCATGCACACATACAAACACGTGAACGCATGCAAGGCATGTGCACACCTAAGCACGCTGAGGTGTGCACAATGGGGCCATTTCTAAAAGGATAAATCACATGAATAGCAAAGGTTCACACACACACACACACACACACACACACACACACACACACACACACACACACACACACACACACACACACACACACACATATATCAAATTAGAGTTACATTACAAACAAACCTAACAAATATCAGTTAACATACAGAAATCTCATTTCTGTATGTTAACTGATATTTGACAACAGGATTCAGAACAGCCTCGAGGGAAATGCTTTAGAGGAGTGAAAACATTATGGATTTGCTAATTAGTGAAGTTCAGTTCTTCTTCTTCTTCTTCTTCATTATTGCAGTCGTGACAGCCATCGTCACTATTCAGTTATGATTATCGGTGCTTTTCTGGGACAGCTGGTGTAATATGACTGACAAAGATTCCTGGAGAAGTTTTAAATCTGAATGTGCAGCTCGACCTTGTCAGGCCTATTCAAATATCCACTTCAATGACTCAAGCCTTACCTTGGATAGACAAAGTCAGAAATACATCAGGAACTGAGATCTTTTGAAGTCATTATTTAATTCATATCATTTCATTGAAAGAGCCGGGCAGACTAGTTTTGCAGCCTGGCAGTAAGAGCTGGAGATCAACCCTATACTAATAACCTGTACAGATGCACACTCGAGTGAGTGGTTATGTGCTTAATGTTTACAATCAGGTGAAAAATTGAACAGCGGAGGGACTGGGCTGCACCAGCAGCACACAGGAACAGAGTCAGTGATTACGGGAAGGGAGGGGGTGGCTTCTGGGAAGGATTGTAATAATTGGAAACAATCTTGGAGGAGAGGCGAGTGCAGGCCCGGGGGAACACCAGGGTGCCAGGCGAGTTTCCACAGGAGGTCAAGTGGTGCCGATGGAGAGTGGGTAGGTGGGCAAGAAGGTATGTTATTTGTCCCACAGATGTCAGAGTTCCTGAGTTGGGGAAAGCAAGACCGAATGGATAACTTCGCTAGTGCGAGGAACAGGGAACTCCAGAGAAACACACACATGGTTGCTGGAAAGAGCAGAGATGCTCTACACAAGGAGAAGGGTTGGCCCGAGCTTTACCACTGTGGCAAGGATGATGTGACAGCCTTGCACACAGTAAGTAGATCAGATGCAGGTGTGGCATCTTAGTATGGCATCTTAATTTCTCTCTCTAAGATGCAGGTGTCACTGGAGCATTTTTAGAGACAAGTCTTGAACTTGAGCTGAGCAGCATCTAAAAAGTGTCTAATGTAATTTAAAAAACCTTGAAAAATCAGGAAAAGAGGCGGAAAAAACACTAAGTAGGTGGAGCTGGAGTCACAGATGTGAAATCAGCATCCATCCATTATCTTCTGCTTAGTGCAGGGTCGCGTGTCATGCGTCCTGGGTTTACCCTGGAGCTCTTCAGTGTGACACGCGTGAAACACCTCACCCATCCTTGTCAGGTGGATAAGTAACTAAGGTGAAAGTAGGGGTGCAGCTCGATCGGTTAATCAACTGCTTCGTTTTCACACGCAGCTCTTTCTTCACCATGATGGACTCGTCCGATGTCCACATCACTACAAATGCAGTCGCATCTCCTGACCCCCTCTCCCTTCACAAGAGCCTGAGATGCTTAAATAGATGCTTAAATTCCTCTGTTGGCTAGCTATTGAGATACGGAACAAATAAAGCGATTTCGTTGTCCAGAATGTGCGTATCCATCATAAAAGTATGGCGACTGGCCTATAGATGTAAACAGACATTAAAATCCTGACCTGATGAAGAACCTCTTCTGTATTGTGCAGAATTCACGACAGTCCTCTTGCTGTCAAGAAAAGCATCCTGAATCACAGGGTAACTTTAATATTTCCATAAAATGCTAAAATCCTGGACGAGACTATTTCGTTAAGATCCAGTCCAAGAGTATGGGAAGCACAACATAAGGGTTAAAAGGGTGTCCCCCAAACCAGATGTTCGACTAAAGTTAGCAACTAAAGGTGCTGTTTATTGTGATTATTGGTCAAAAGGACGATACCAAACACTAGAAGCATGGGCTTTGAGAAACACCATCAGCTCTAAGACAAAGTGCTACTGGAACCCCGTGTGAAACAAACCCAAACAGACATCATGTGCTCAGCAAACAAGACCAGGGCTGCAACGAATAACCGAGCAATTCAAATAATTCAGTTAAAAAAGCCTCAAAGTAAATGTCTTTGCATTGATGTTTTCTGGGTATTTCACCTGCATCAGCTTCTAAAAATAGCTCTGCAGCAGAGGGGTATCTAGGAGCAACGATCAAATACAAAGTATGAAGCATTAAGCCAAGCAGCGCCCCAGATTTAAAACTGTACTAATATTTGAAAATGGCTAAATAAAAGTATTTATTTCTGCAGGGCAGTTAGGTTAGACACTTTATTATTATTATTAACATTTACACCATTATGAGTTATTGTTTTCAGCAGCACAAAATCCTGCATGAAAACACAGGACAGACTTCAGGATGCTGATATCTTTGCTTTTGCTCATTGCAAGCATATGAAGGAAGATGTAATCACTCATCTGCCTGCCTTTCCTGGGCTGCTAGTCTATTATTTACCTCTCTACCACTTTCCCACACTGTCAAACTCAATACTGTCATCATTACTCTAGTCCAATCATCTTCTTGCTCACTGCCTTTGAGCCAATAAGCCTCACTCGCCTTGGTTTTAGTCTGTGCTCGCTGTCATTCTCCCTTTAAGACTCATTTATTCAATTGTCTTGTCATTCTTTTCATTTCTCGTGTCATTGTTACCTGTTCGATCATGTCTGACACTGTTTGCTATGTGTTCAGAGTTCAGCCTGAGTCGTTTTTTCTCTGTATTCGATATGAATTCAGCCCCAGGTCTCAGTGCTGAGCTGGCTGCAAAGTCAGACATGACTCACTCATGGGACAGCTGTGTCCATCTCCTCAGGACCCAATTCCTTCTGCTAAAGAACCAGCAAGTCTGCTCGGCCACCTACCAGTGACACTGATACTGTGCTCAAAAATGAAAACCATGCAGACTCAACTGTGATCTCTTCCGTTCATCAAAATGAACATGAGGGGCCTGAAAACTGAAGGCTCTCCCTCCCATTCTGCTTTTAAATACTCTAGGAACAACAAGTAGGCCTGCAGAGCGAGAGCCAAGTGCTCTAATAGGGTGATATGGTACTACAAGGTCATTAAGATAAGATGGGGCCTGATTATTTAAGGCCTTGTATGTGAGCAGCAGGATTTTGAATCCTGGATTTAACCTCTGAGGGAGACTTGGCTCTGACAGCTTGTGATCTTTCTTGGTCGCCTTCCCGTCTCTTTGTTGCCTGTTTTTGAGTAGAGTTCGGTTACTTTGACCTCTTTTATTGGCCCAAGATCTTGATTTTTTTTAATATAATTTACCCAAATTTTGTTTTTGAGTTGAATAAAAATCCTTTTTTTGGACTTTAACCTGTGCCTGAATGTCCTTCACTGCTCAGTCTATCACAGTGTGGACTGAATCTGCCATAATACATGAGCTGAGCTGTGGAGTTTTGATAAAGTCCGTGTGAGTGAGGCTAATGAATGTTCTGAGGCTCTGGCTTCAGAACAAAATGTCAAACTCACTGCAAAGGCTTTGGGAAATAAAACTGAAAGGTTGCAAAAGGACCGTAAAATATATATAATATAATAAAATGAGAGATTTGACACCTTGGAGGAGCTTATGAAACAAAATGAAAAGTTAGATATTCAGTTACAAACACTCATCCAGCTTCTGACACTGCTTTAAGGCTCCATGAATCACTTATTTCTTTATCATCTGAGAATGAACAAATTAAACAAAGTAAATGGTTCTCAAGTACTGAAAGTTACAATAATACATTTAATGATGTTGTAACACAAAGATCCTCTAATGATGTGTTCCCCCTGTATTATTAATCGAGGCTACAGGCTGACCAAAGTGTCACAATAATTGGAGATAAATATCAGAATTTCAGGAGCGGGACCACGCCTCCAAACACGCTCCTTCTGGTTCTCATCTATACAGGTTCCCCCAGTTCTACAAGCTGTTCGTTCTCGCTTACGTCCCTCCCTCCCCCCTTCTATTCTTTAACCTCGTCTCTTCTCTTTAGTACAAACCTTTTCTGAAGTCAAAGTACAAATGTTCTGCATTCAAATATATTTCACCCACCCCAGACACGCTCTCGTGCAGTCAAGATCTTGACTGCACATCGCTGGAAGTGGATGACGTACGAATTTGCTGAGTCTTGATTGGTTGACCACTGGGTTGGAATAGAACATGAGTGGCAGCAGTGTTCATGGGCAACGGGAGGAATGTGAAAAATTCAACAACATGAATTAAAGCATGAAAAGCACAGGCACTACACACAGACCAGCTGTAGACTGCCTCCACTGTCAGCAGAGAAGATGGGCCATCCCTGGAGTGGAGGGGAAACGATACCTCTGCTGGACTATGAGTCCCACTTAGCTCAGTTAAAACCTGGACCTTTTTATCCGTGGCTGTGGGGTCACTGCTTTGAAAGGGACTAATTACAATAGGACCCATTCCTTTGGGCTTTGCCAAAGTGTCAAAAGTCAGTTAAGTAACGGGAGCGGGATGCAGCTCCGAGCACAGAGTTACCCTCAAGAGCATAGATCTGCTGCAGCACTGGAAACACAAACACTCATGTGTGCGGTTGCTTCTCTGTGTGCACGGCTGTTGAGTTCTACGCACATGGTTTGATGAATTCACATGTGATGAATGTATTCACACGAGTGGACGTGAATACCTACGCCCCTAAAGTTCAAGGATTTGCTTGTTATTTTAGATCACGTGTCAAAGTCGAGGCCCGCGGGCCACATCCGGCCCGGCGGACATTTATATCCGGCCCGCGAGATCATTTTATACAGATGTACTATTATTGTCATGCATGGCCCGGCGATGTGAGGCGCTAATAATATACTAACTACAGATCCCATAATGCAGCGCTGCAGCCTCCGTGCTGAACACTAGGCTAACTGGGAACACTCCCGCATCAATCAAGTCAAACTTCTGTTATTGTGCAGCTCGCCGCTCGCAATGGTGGAGAGAAAAGATGATTCTGAAAGCAGAGCCTTTCAGCGCCAGAGACTGAATGTTTACAGACATGCTGGTAAACCGTGCGTCTTATTAGTGGAGCTAATGTGGCTGTAATGAAGGAATTTAGTTTAAGACGGCACTGCGAGACAAAACGTCAGGATAAGCTGAAAAACCGAAACACAGAAACTACAGAAAGTAGACGAGCTAAAGAAGAATCTGACATTTCAGCAGACGTTTGTCACCAGAGCAAAACCACAAAGTGAAGCTTATTCATATTTATGTTTAAAAAACATTGTTTTAGTGTTCAATAAATGTTTCTCTTGTTTGGCCCGCGACCTAAAGTGTGCCTTGAGTTTTGGCCCCTGGTCTAGGTGAACAAATCCAGATAACCCGAGCAGAAAAAGGCAGTGACAAAGCTACACTCATTCAATGTTAATCTCACCACTTTGCAGGCATTTAAATCGCCTTCATCAGATTCCTGGCTGCAGCCGTGCCACCGACCTGTTATCAAGGCTGAAAATGTCCATTTTAAATGTCACTGTGAGCACAGAATAGAAACACAGTAACAGGTGCGCAGCCCAAGGTGAGCTGCAGCGATGGTGCCATTATTGGTTTCTCATAGTGCTGCTACATTGTTGCAGCTCAGGACACAATATTCTGGTAAAAGTGCAGCTCAATTATTGGCACAGAGATACATGCAAAGGGACACAATGGTGAGCAGAATAGGTTTTACCTTGGTTACCTATGTAGCCTAAGAAATAACCTTGATAAAAGTAATTTAATTTTTGCTCTGATAAGAACTTGTGGTGCAGCTGGAGCCTTGAGTCTTTACAAAAGATACATACTGTATGAAAGCTGGAAATAATGACTCCCTCTCTAAAGAATACATTCAGGGAAAAAACTGAAGGAATACGTCTGAAATCAGGCTGTTATTGGCTAACGCTCCTTGCCAAGCAGCTACGGATGTCCTGATTAGCACGCACACTCTACCAGTCCTGTTAAATGTGCTGAGATGCGCTTTAAACAAGATTCAACGCTTTAAACCCCAGCAGACTTAATTAAGGGTGGGACCCAGTACATGCAGAGATGAGTGAAGAGAAGCAGGAAGGAAAGAGCATTGAATTTGTGGAGGACAAAATGTATGGAAATCATGCTGGAGTGGGGGATGTGGAGCTCGGCTAAGAAAATGTTTGTGCTGCATTTCTGCTCACAGCTAATGTCTACATGGAAGCAGCGCGCCTCCTTCATGACTGTACACAAGCACCGTTTCATGAATAAACACGTGCAGCCAAACAGCACCGTGTCTTAAACTCCTCATTACTTGGCTAAAATTGCCTAAAATATCAAACAATGCACAGCCGTGGGGGGTGCTGTTTAAACAGCCCAGTCTCATTTCCATACAGCTTTTACATGTTTCCAAAAGATACGCATAATTACAGGGTTTGTACATAATTGCTCCAACACACTGCCAGCGAAAGCCAGGTTTGTTCTTTTTTTTAGCACTGGCTCGAGAAAACACAGTCTGCTTTTTTCTCCCTCTGTTCTCCGGACGGAACAATTAAAACAATGTGGCTGTCTTGGAAAGGAGTTCTGCTCTCATTATCACCTTCTCTTCTCCCCCGTCACAAAACGTTCCACTCAAAAACAGGCACCTTGGTCCTGGAACTCGTTTTGTTCCTGTGCATTTCCTGCTTTCTGTCCAGTCTTGAACAGACCAGCTATGAACATGGGAACAGAAATGAGGCGGATTATGCAGCTTATTGTTTTTGGATGCAAAAACACATGCAAGGCTAATCAAAGAAACTTTACATGATGCACTGGCCTTATTCAGTGTCAGGAAACAGACGGACACATCGTTGAACCTTGCATTCACAGAAAGGTGCAATTTTGAAACCAACATATCAGGAACTGTTAAAGAGATCCTTTGGATGTTGATGAGTGAGCGTATGCTTTTTCATCTCTGACACAGACTATGATGGTTTATACTTGTGTCTGAGTGAAATGTTGTATCTCATAATCATGTTGCTGATTGCTCAGACCCACAAATAAGTTGGATAAAAATGGTAAATGGCCTGTATTTGTATAGCACTTTACTTATGGACCCCAAAGTTCGCACACACTGGTGATGGCAGCTACATGTAGCCACAGCCACCCTGGGGCGCACTGACAGAGGCGAGGCTGCCGGACACTGGCGCCACCGGGCCCTCTGACAACGGGTGAAGTGTCTTTCCCAAGGACACAACGACCGAGACTGTCGGAGCCGGGGCTCGAACCGGCAACCTTCCAATTACAAGACGAACTCCCAACTCTTGAGTCACGATCGCCACGTTGTGATAGTATATCTTTGAGTGTTGCCACTGTTTTAATGGGGAAGCGATGTATCTATAATCCAAACGCTTTGGCTGTAATGTGTTGTTTGTTCCGAGCTCCACAGCTCTTCTTCTCTGAATGCTGCACCTTCACTGCTGTTCACAGGCTGCACAATTCGCTGCTGCTTTGATGTCACAAGAAGCAGAAAACAGTCATGTCCATGGTGTAACTGACGACTTCCTAAGTTACTCATAATTTCGTACTTGACACTCAATCCATCATTTAGTTCAAACTTTCGAGATATCTGAGATATCAGAGCGAGATGCTGCTGGTGTCATCCATTTAGCTGGCTAGCATTAAAGCTGTGAAACACACTCTCCTTGCTTACCAAAGGAGGACACACACACACACACACACACGCACACACACGCACGCGTGCACGCGCACGCACGCACACGCACGCACACACGCACGCTCTCTGTATTGTGTTGGCGATAGTTTTTTGCAGCAGCATTAATTCTCTTTGTAACAACAACTCTCACTGAAGACTTAACATGAGATAAGCTTTTTGTAAGTGTCACAGTAGGCCCACAGCCATCTCTGCTGACAGCATGCAGACAACGATTGTGGTTGGCTGCAATGATGTATCAATGGAGAAGGAAGCCTTTTTCATTCCACAACAATACACACCAGCCGGGGACGGGAGGTGCAACAAATGCAATCTCTTACAAGATGAAAATTACTTTTTCCTTCCGAAAATCAGAAGGACAAAAATAATCCACCATTCATGATATTGGAGAAGAGGAACTGGACATGTTATATACTTTTTCCATACTCATACAGGTTACTGCTGACCAGTACAGAAAACCCAGGGACCCTAATGTTTAAAAATAACACTATTATTATTTTCTATTGAAACCAACTGCAAGCAATGCATTTGTAACAGAAAAGGACCTGATGAAGTCTGCCTTTGCTCTAAGCCAAAATAGTCTCATATGAGTCAAATGGGACCATTCAAATCCAACAGAGCTTTGTAGGCAGTTCACCCTGTAGGCTACATGCTTCCCTCACTAGTTCACCCCAGCTGGATCACAATTTATACAGCAAATTCATTTTTTCATTGTATGTTGAGGTCAAGAAATGTACAAGTACATCCAACATGATTTACATGGGAGCTTTCTAGAGTATACTTTAAATGGAAATGTTTGATAATATTCAAGTTTATTTCCACATATGTTCCACATTACCAAAAAAATTTAAAATCCCCAATCCTGAGATTTGTGTTGTTTGTATTACAGTTTTTTACAGACGCTAGGACACATGTCTCAATACTTAGGTCACGTTTGCAAAACTCCTCACACAGTGAGCACAACAGAAGTCTATGTGGGCTAAACTGAGGACCAGTTATCATTGTTCTGGCACAAAATGCATTCAATGACTACATCTCTCAAATTTCATGAATTATCTTCTCACTCAGACACAACAACTGCCAACAATCTTTGTATGTACAGGACATTTTGCATGTGCTTACATACTGTTTTCAAAACTGTTAAACT
>NW_005187451.1:2884151-2890453 GCF_000239375.1 Pundamilia nyererei
ATGTGTCCTAGCGTCTGTAAAAAACTGTAAATGAAGCAGGTGACATCCACACCTGGATGTGCAGTATAATTTAATATGCCTCAAAATAATATATCAGTATCTCCCACAATCTCTTATATTAAGTATGTAAAAGTAATACGTGCAGTTAGTTTTTTCCTGTAACTGTCAAGGATGACACCAACCTCTGACCTCTTCAGCCTTGAAAATATACCCAACGGCTGATTCATGAAATCTTCAGGCCACGAGAACCAAACGTTACAGAGAACCCGAGAAACAATAAGCTTCAGCTGAGTGGTTATCGCTGGCAGTGCCGTGATTCTGCTTTGCATTTAACATTTTGGTAAATAGTTCATCCTCACGCAAACAACATTGGTGCCGTCTTATAGTTCGGGTTTGTAACTTTTCTCTGCACCCTGAGCGACCGCGAGCAACAGCTGACAGCAGCGACCGCGAACAGATGCTGATTGGCTATGTTTTCATCAGCTGTGTAATCACGTTACTGCCTCCATCAGAAGACCAAATGTGACTAGTTTTTGACTAAAAGAGTCTAAACGACTCCAGAAGGTTTTGGCAAACTATAACGTCTCTGCCAGTTCTCATTCCTCAGCGCTAACTCCTCTCTTAGTTATTGACTCCACTCCTGTGCCAGACAGAACTCGAACGCTCAGTTGTTTTAACAAACACTTTGTTTAGCACAGTGCAGGACTACGTGAGGTAACTTTACACAAAATGTTATTTGACAAAAACAACAACAACAACACAGAGTTACACTTGCTGTGGAGGTCGTGACAAGAAAACCTAGCGCACTCAAACACACTAACGCACATAAAGCAAGGTAAGTACGAGGATGCAGAGCGAGATGACAGAGCCTGTTACCAGCATGAATGCCCTCTGATGATTGCCATGATTAGTTCCTGGTGAGAGAATGGCAGCTCCACCCAGAGGCGGACACCAGAGGAAAGGATCCACAGTGGAACACACCCAGCTGCTGTGGATCATGACACCCCGCTGGTTCTCTAATTATCTTGTACGTGCAGCTCAATGATGTTTTTTAAAAGGTCACTGATGGAGTACCGCAGGGTTCTGGTGCCGGCAGTACGTCCTTCTCTTGTATCTGCTCATGGTGTTTGTATAAAAACTGTGGCCTCATACAAATACCTCAGTATTGTGATTGATGAAAATCCTTTAAACCACACATTGATGCTGAAGCTGGGCTTCTTTTTCATGAACAGATCATGTTTTACTTTCACAGCAAGGAAGAGGCTTGCTGCTGCCACTCTTTTACCACCCTGGATTATGGTGACTTCATTTATAAGAGAGCCTCTGTTCACGTTATTCATCTTTGGATTCTGTCTCATCTATAACTGGCTGTAAACCTTTAACACACCGCTGTACTCCACGTTCTCTGGTTGACTGGTCCTCATTGGTCTTACACAGGATGGCTCATTGGTATCATTTTAACTATAAATCTGTTTCTGATTTATATCTTATTTGTCACAGTGCATGTTACACAAACAGTGTAGGCATAGACTGCGGTCTCGGGACATCAGGAGATCCTGGGAAGACGGTTCCTCCTTTTCTGCCCCGTCTTCATGGAAAACATTGCAGAAGGATTTGAAGCTCTCGCAGCTGATTTCCAGACTTCAAATGTTTGTGTGAAATTATCTCTGGGAACTTGTTCTTGTCTTTGACATGATTGTGTACATTGGCCTTTTTTGTTCTATTAATAACTATTTAATGGGAATGTTTTAATTTGTAATTGGAATATGTTTGTCTGGAACAGGTCTCTCTTGCAAATGAGACATTAGGTCTCAATGGGACTACCTGTAGAAAAAAAGGTTAAATTAAAATTTCCAATTTTGATCCATCAGTCCATAATACCTTCTTCCAGTCTGCAGTAGTCCAGTGGTGGCGTTTCAAGCCTCCATGTCTGATTCTGACGTCTGGCTTTCTTGCTGCAGCTCGTCCTGTCAAACCTGCAGCTTGAAGTCTTCTCAGGTGAAACTGAGACTACGACCACTATCAAGCTGTGATTGAAGCTGTTGTCCTGCGAGCCGCCGATCACACAAGCTGTTAACTCTCAGAAACGTTTCCTCTGATTCAGTGGTGGCTTTGGCTCTGCCAGACCTCTTCCTGTCTTGAACTAAAGACTTTAGACTTTTTGAGACTGAGAAAATATCCTGTGGACTCATGAGACAAAAGTTGAACTTCCAGAAGGCTTACATCCCGTTACATTTGGCATAAAAGTAATATTTTAGAAAGACATAACAAAACCCCCCATAATGCCACCAGTTAGAAACCGTGTTGGAGATGTGATGGACCAGTTGCTGTTCCAGGACTGTGACCAGTTGCTGTAATTGATGGAGCCACGAATTCTGCTTTCTAGCAGAATAGGCTGAAGCTGAACGTCCAGCCACCACTTCGAGCCCTGAAGCTCAGGCAGATTTCAGGTATGCAGCAGGACATCTATAACACATCACCAAGATCACTAAAAAAAGAAAAAAATCATCCCTAGTAAATACACAATGCAATTTTAAAATGTTTTTGTCTTGGCTCTAAAAGCCCAGTAACAGTAGCTTGTTGTTACACCAGCTCAGCACTATCCTGGTCCTGGATCTTAGACTTGAGTTCTTGGACTTATTATTAAATGTCTGGTCTGTTTGATTTATTGTATATTTAGTTTTTATCATTTATCTTTGTTTTTCCTTTGTCTTTATCTCTAGAGCTTAGTTAGCTGCTCTTTGTAGTTGAGTGTGGTTGTTCCTCAGGGTTTGTTCTCTTTTTATTCATTCATCAGAGGTGGAAAAAGTGCCGGCATTCTATATTTAAGTCAAAGTACAGATACGTATGCTAAAAAAATACTCCAGTAAAAGATAAAGTACTGATTCAATGTATTCAAGTAAAAGACAAAACATACTGACTCAGACATCTACGAATTCGATCATGGCTCAAGAGTTGGGAGTTCGCCTTGTAATCAGAAGGTTGCTGGTTCGAACCCCGGCTCCGACAGTCTCGGTCGTTGTGTCCTTGGACAAGACGCTTCACCCGTTGCCTACTGGTGGTGGTCAGAAGGCCCGGTGGCGCCAGTGTCCGGCAGCCTCGCCTCTGTCAGTGCGCCCCCGGGTGGCTGTGGCTACAATGTAGCTGCCATCACCAGTGTGTGGATGTAGTGTTGTGTGCTTTGGGGTCCTTAGGGACAAAGTAAAGCGCTATACAAATACAGACCATTTACAACTCTGAGAAGGTAAGACGTAGGTCTTTGGGGGACATTTCTATCATCTATTTTCATTCAAAATAAACTGAACCTTGTTCTATATTAATGTAATAATAAAATACTATTAGCAGATCAGAATACAAACTGTATTTTATTCAAAATCTAATAAATGTACACACCTCGATTTAGTTTAGTATAATGTGCTGAGCAAAGGGAATTTCAATTTCAAATGGAATTTTCCTTCATACATATAAAATTTATTGAGTGAGTGATTTTCATTCAGCCTTTCAAAGACAGTCTGCATTGGTTTGCTTCGAAGCACATTTTACAATATGAGAGAAAAAAAATGATGTCACATGTACAAACCCAACATCTAATTTAAAAACATGAGGACTTTAAAAGTAAATACTGATCAGTGCACATTATCAAGGTCTGTGCAAAATACGGCACATTACCAGCAGGCACGTTAGTTGGCTTCAGACATGATGCTTTGAAATGTCTTGAAATGTCTTGTTCCTCCTGGAACAAATAAGCAAATACTCGTCATATGTCTTCATACATTCTTATATATTTCTATACTGTGTATTTGTGTATTTTGTTGTACAGTTATTTCATTTTCAACTTTAATTTTTATAGTTAAATTGACCCTTTTTAATTTTCATATTTATTTCCTATCTTATTCATAGCCCTTTTTTTCCTTTAGGTCACGAGCAGTTGTGTAACAGCAAAACATCTTGCAGCTGCACTTCAGGAAGCGCCATCCTGGTGCAGATGTTCACCATGAATGGACTTTGTGCTGTTTTATGTTACCAGCAATTTTAATAAACATGTATATATGAAGTCATAAAGTGGTTTTACAGCAACAGTAGATTATTTTAATATTTTAAAGACAACATAGCAACATAGTTTTCACGGGCTGCCGGGGCAGGCTGTGTGGAGCGAGCAGGGGACACAAGTGCAGACAGAGGCGAGGAGACAAAACTGGATGAAAAGCGAGCCTTGATTTAGGGCTGAAAACTCACGAAAATACAACAAGGCTAAACTGAGAGAAAACCTGAACACAAACTGGGAAACTATGACTTGACTGGGGAAACTGTGATAAGAGGTAGAGAAAGTAACACAGATGATGCAACGCTGAACACAGGAAGACTGAGGACACACACGAGGCGATGAGGGGAAGTGGAGACACATGAGGACACAGCTGACTCGAATGAGACATAAAGACAAAGGGAGAGTAAGGCCAAGAAACAAGGCCTTTCAAAGTAAAAGAGGAAACATGCAGACTAGACAAGAACACAAACACAGAAACCAAGAAGAAAATGATAAATAATGTCTGACTTCAACTAAGAGTGAAACAGGAATAACACATGACATCTAATCACAAATCTACCGTGAGACAAAAATATACTCAGAGCGCCGGGTCAGAGACATTAATCAGAAGTATAAATGATCATGTTAAATAATGTCAAGCTAATATTAAGTGCAAGTCTTTCACATTTCTATCCCATAAATGCACCTGAGTGTATCATATCTCATTTGTACCTGATGTAACAATATCACTTTCTGGATATGTTTAAAAAGATGAGGCTTCATAGCTTCATAGGTCAAAATGACTTTTTAACAGTAATGATTTATTAAATATAGAAGATTTGTAGTAATGTTACGTGCAAAAACCTATATTACAGCACAACAATGTCTACAACTGTATTTATGGGTGGTATATGACTTCACAACATCAATTATGGTTTAAGTGTACAATAGTGCAGCAGTATTTGGTCACGTTATTATGTGATTAACAGCAGCGTCTGTATGTGTCCCTGCTCCCTCTCCATGCTCAGTCTGGGTGACAGATTATTGGGGAACTGCATCATCTCATCGACAGGACAACAGTCGTCCGTTCGCTGGATTCTGGCGCAGCAGCTCCTCTTTCTCTCCTCAAACACACACAAACACATTTACACTCTTCTCTCTTTCCTCCTATAATTTCATATTTAATTTCAACCTGTCAATTAAATAGTGAGAGGGTAGCTAAGAAAAAAGGAAGAGGGGGAGAAGGAGACAGCAAGAAGCACAGAACTAATTAGGCAACTGTGTAATTTTAATTAGCTGTTTTGATAATTAAACTAATTAGTTCCCCTGTGTTTCCACAACGTGCAGCCGACTGGATTTTTTTATTTATTTATATCAAGGCTCCAGAGCTCCACTTCGTTGGTTAATTAGTCACTTTTGCATCAGAAAGCTTTATTGATAGGCTTAATTTGCAGTCAAAATGAGAAATCTGCTGTCAATAATTTGGATAATTGCCTGCTCTTTGACTGCAGACAACAAAAGTCGGAGTAACAAACTCAACACATCCTCAAATCTCCGGGGTTTTCCTGAATGCTTAGATTCAGTGATCTACATATCAGCTCCCCCCGCTCGTTGCTTCTCCTTAACCTCACTAACTAGAAGAGAATCCGGGTGGATACGCAAAAGACTGACCTACCACACCCCTCTCCCATTACTTCTCCCAAAACACCTCCTTAAAACACCACCCACTGGCAGGCCTGCGATTCTTCCTCCTCTGTTTGCAAACTTTAAGTGTCCTGCGTGTCCGGTAATTGGGAAAAAAGGCAGGGGAGGGGGGAAAACAGAGAGGGAAAGTTAGTGCTTGCTTTGTAGCTAATTAGTGTCCTTGGAATTAAATGAGCAGTTCGTTGTGCACCTCCAGCTCCTGCGGCCTATGTTTGTGAATTGAATAATTGATTCTCCTCCACTCATCAGAGACCGACATAATGAGCCAGTTTAATTAAATGGGGATCTAACCTGGCGAACACTGGGAAAATATTTGCTCGTTTATGGTTAATCAGGAACAGCACAACGATTGGGGAAGGGAGTGTAGGATGGGAAGAAACATCCGTTTGCGTGTGTGGGTGTTAGTTAAAGTCGGTAGCAGCCACAATGTGTAAAGTAAAGTGTGTGCGTGGGGGGGGGGCTCTAACCCGTACCTCACTGTCATTTGAAAATTTGAACTTTATAAATTTAAATTTCTAACTTAAATTGTTTCCATAAAGCAGATTCTGTCTCCAGTGAGCTTTAAATTCAATCC
>NW_005187451.1:2909059-2913882 GCF_000239375.1 Pundamilia nyererei
GTGTCAGGTTTGTAAAGTCAGTGTCCTTGTATTGTAGTCTAAATTCTCCCAACACCTTACACTGTCTCTTAATCTCATTTTTAAGTACAGAGTCGGGTACTCCCAAAGGCAGGGTAACTTTTGCAGAGTCATTTTCTCCAACTGGTTATTCTGAAGAAAAATATCCAAAGCAACCATAGTTAATACAATTCTGCTGGATGAACAGTATCAGTAGTAATCAACAAAGCCTGGTTTAGACTAAAGTGTGTTTTACAGTTTTACAGTTTGGATTTTGCTTTTATTTCCCCTCCTGTGGATATTTGGCTCGCATCTTAATTTAGTGCTACATTTTCAGACCTCCTTTTCCACACTTTATGACAGGTTACAAACGCGTATGCAAACGATATAATATTTTAGTCACTGATTACTGATTGCAGTTGAAAGCTGCACCTGTTGTTAACTTGCACGCACACTGAAACGTGTCCAAACATATTTTGGTGCACGAGGGAAACTTGCTATGCTCACTGTGATTCAGGTACTTTGATTTAATTATTTGAATTTTGTTAGTTTTTTATTGCTCATTAAAAGCCTCTTGAACAGAGCGCTTTTGTTTTTTATAACAAAAATGTTAAAAGTTTCATAATCTCATCATCCTCTAATTTATGTCATTCAACCACAGAGTCTCACAACAGCTGTAGATTATTTTTACTACTAAAATTTTTCAAGAGCAAATACAGGAAAGTGAAATGTATTGCTGTTGTATTACAGCAGTATTACACAAAGTAAAGCTAATGTTTTATTGAGCACAACTCACTTCAACATCCATACCCGTCAGTATGCGCTTCATAAGATCTGTTAGAAAACACGTAAAAACCCATTTTACAGTTGACATAATGAACCGTAGACTGCTCTAATTTTTAAACCCATTTATTAGTTTCATAAAAAGATTTTGACTTTTGTTTAATGGGTGGCACATCACATTATTACACTAATTTTGGAATAGAAGTACATGACTTTTCACATAAAATTAAATAATAGCCCAACTAATAACAGAGTTATATCGTTTCATTGTTTTTACACATGCAATTACATTTTATTTAACATACAAAATACACAAGATTTCACGTAAATATAAACATAAAACTACTGTACATACATGCATTGTCCCAAAAATATGGAAATTTTAATTGCCTTAATTCTATCTTTATTTTTGTTTACAGTGTACTGCTGACAGATTGTAATTAAAGGAAGTCTTGTATCTAGAAATGCTACAAAAATGAAAGCAAAGTACTCTCAATACCTGTGTTATAGGGTTAATCAAGAGCAGAGTAACATAAGTAAAAAGGACTGACAGATTATTTGTTTGTTTTCTCAGAAATATTAAAGAAGAGTTACAAAACTGAGTGAAAGGGTAAAACATTGGGAGGTTAACACAGAATATTGGTGTCGTTGTTTAAAAGACATGGCTACGCTTACATATACTTTACCGTATTACCCTAATCTATGTTTCAAATTTAAGCTGAACGCACACATTGTCCACTCTGCCTGAAATAACTACAGACTATATACAAAATATATATATATTCATTTGTGAGTTCAAATGTAAAACTTTATAGTGAAAACTCCCAAGGTTGAAAAAAGAAGTCTAGAAATCGATTGTGTAGAAATGTTTGGGAAAGCAGCCACAGCTGATGTTGTTCTGTGTTGCTGAGTATACTGGTGACACCACGTTACCTGCTGATAAATACAATCTTCTCCTGTAATGAGTATGTAATTCCCTAGTGTGTAGAAAATTCCTATTTTGCACATTAAGACAAAACACAGGAAATGTCTTGCATTTGCATTTGCAATGTAATTGCAGCGAACAATGTTTCCAAGATTCTGATGTTTATGTAAATTCTTCTGTGAGCTTTGAGAGGCTTAAAGATATTCACTGGAAAAAAAGTTTGCAGGAGAAAAAAATGGAAGATTGAAATTCTGCACAGAGCGGAGGGAGAGGGGAGAGAGAGCTTTGAACCAGTTGCCTGTCAGCCTTTTTGTGTGTTTTTGTGTGAGGAGATGAGAGCGAGTTCCCTGTTCCTCCTCCACACTATGACTCCCCTGAGCCTGGGCAAACCTGCAGCACAGGTTGGGAAAAGTTTGAGGTTGTGGACTTTAAAAGGAGAGTGGGGGGGGAAGCTACCTCGCTTTTGAACTTTCACAACACCAACATACACAACAGGCATTGCTCAGCAGTGTGCATGAGAATAAAAAATAAATTCAAGTAACCTGGGTGTGCAGCACCTGATCAAGGAGGGCAGCTATGTTTGGGCTTATTTTCTTCAGTTTCTCTGTTTCTATTATCAACAAGATACGACTGAAACCAAGAGAGTGCTACACCGGTGAGGCCCGCTTCCTTAGACAAGTGATCAAAGGGAATCTGTCAAAAGTTGCTAAAAGGTTCAGGAGAATGAGGATGTGGCCGAATGTGCACCAGTGCGGTCATTGGTGAGTTTGATGAGAGCAGTCTCCGTGCTGTGGTGTGCTCTGATGCCAGATTTAAAGCATTTATAATAATAATAATAATAATAATGGATTTATGTAGCGCTTTTCAAGGCACCCAAAGCGCTTTACAATACCACTATTCATTCACTCTCACATTCACACACTGGTGGAGGCAGCTACAGTTGTAGCCACAGCTGCCCTGGGGCAGACTGACAGAAGCGAGGCTGCCGTATCGCGCCATCGGCCCCTCTGGCCAACACCAGTAGGCAACAGGTGAAGTGTCTTGCCCAAGGACACAACGACCAGGACAGAGAGCCCAGGGATCGAACCGGCGACCTTCCGGTTACAGATGCAATTCCCAACCCCCTGAGCCACAGTCTATATAAATATATATATAAAGCTCATGGAGATTTATGAAGAATTGTATCGTGCAATAAGTTATTCCACTGTGTCTGCTTTTACCACCTCACACACCAGCCCTCAGAACCAACAGAGATCATTGCTTCACTGCATGATACAACAATCATTCATACTTTTCATCAAATTCTTTCATCTTCTTTGTGATAATTTGCTAGTTTATCTGGAGGTTTCACAGGCTCTCCCCTTTCATAACAGCACTAGGGAGTTTCAGTGACCTGTTTCAGTAGACTGTCCAGTCTTATCACCACCATAACCAGCACTCCACCCCCTCAGGTCAGCAGACCTGGCTTCTGTAGACTGCTTCAGACACGTTCTCGTTCAAATAGGTTCATTTCTGTCCTGGATCGGTTGATTGTGTGAAGGATGCAGAGGTCACCTTCAAAATCTTCTGTTTCTTTTTCCTGATCCTCAAACAGAGCTCATCCCTCTCCTCCTGTGAAGGGTCCCTCTTCTTCAGAAGCCATCTTTCTGGGTGTCACTTCTTACGGCAGTCTTTGTTGTCTTGACTCATTGGCCTCTCAAAGCCTTTTGTGGGAGTAAAGGATAAGTGATCAGCTGATTAGGCTTCTCCACACATGCAGGAGGTCAATTGTCCCTCGACGTGACGTCCACTAATCTGGATCAGTAGTCAGGTTTTTACATTTACTGTTTCATGAAGTATTAAGAAGGAAATTTAGACTTTTTCTTCACTTCGTGTTTGGTTCAGTTTATACTATTCAAAAGCATAAATGTTGAGCTGTTACTGGTGAACCACAGAGCAGTGGTGTCAGCTGGGATAGCATGCCAACTTCTGTCCACATAATGGAGCAATGCAGAAATCCAAGAGATTTAATAACACACAGATGTTCAACACTAAGGTGACATCATAGGTTCAGATGTTCTAATAAGGGACATCGAATTGTCATTGGCAAAGGAGGAAAAATGGCAGCTACTGAGCAAGCTAGCCTACATGCTAGAGCCTAACAAAGAGAGAGCAGCATCCTTGGACCGCCTCAGACAGCCCATAGAAGTTAGTAAGGATATACCAAAGGAGTACTTTAAGGATTTGTTGCAGAGATTTTACTGTCATACTGTAAGTCCTTGCCCACTGCCATTATATCAGAAATTGTTACCACAGTTTTACTTTTTTAACACAATGAAAAACTTTCTTTGGGAGGTAAGTATCCGATATGCCCATTGTCATGTTGAGATGGTGACTTCAATAATGCATCTGTCTCTGTGTATGTTTTTGGTATTACAATGTTGTTCACATTTCTAGAGATCTGGCCAAATGTATTAAACCCCCCAAATATGACTACCCAGAGTTGGGACCAGGAAGCAGAGCTGCAGTCTTACAGGCCTCTCTGCAGCTTCTCTCCTCCTGCTACCCCCCCAAAACCCATCTCCACAGCGACTGTGTCAGCTCCCAAACAGACAAAAAACAAACTAAATACCAGCAAAAAACGACATAAAAAGATAAACAATCACAAAGAAAGAACAATACAGTATCCACATCTGAACCAAAGAGTAAAACAGTGAAATGTGGATTATTAAATATTAGGTCTCTCTCCTCCAAGTCTCTGTTAGTACATGACTTAATAATTGATCAATTGATCAACAAATCGATTTACTCTGCGTTACAGAAACCTGGTTACAGCAGGATGATTATGTTAGTTTAAATTAATCAACCTCCAAAACCAATCAAAAACCAGTCGTAGTCACACGCTGAGGTTAATTATGGAGTTCCACAGGGTTCAGTGCTAGGACCAATTCTGCTTACATTATACATGCTTCCCTTAGGCCAGGGGTCCCCAATCTCAGTCCACGAGGGCGTCCCTCGGTGTCCCTGCAGATCTCACCCTGGGTCAACACACCTGAATCACATGATTAGCTCATTACCAGGCCTCTGGAGAACTTCAGGACATGTTGAGAAGGTAATTTATCCATTTAAATCAGCTGTG
>NW_005187451.1:2915849-2938046 GCF_000239375.1 Pundamilia nyererei
TTTTCTCTGTATCTACTGTACAATGTGAAGCACCTCGAGGCGACTGTTGTTGTGATTTGGTGCTATATAAATAAAACTGAATTGATCTGAATTTTCAAACTTGACTGGAGCAGAGGAATAACACAAATCTGCATCAAAGTAATGATATTAAGACACATCCTTGTTGTCACTGCGCAGTCAATGTGAAAGGCAGTCCTGTTGTCCGCATGTTGTGGTTGCAGACCTCACATAATGGGGCTAATTCTGGTCACGTGTTTCAGGCAGTTACATTTCAGTGAGATACAAAATGTATTAAGCATTATGTCATGTCTGACTTTTGGACATGCCAGGCTTCGTCTTCTCTTTCTCTCTGCTTCAGTTTCATCTCTCCTCTTCTATCTGAGATCGTTTGTTGCTGTCTGTGCTCTCACTCTCTCATTCCGGGTTCCCATCCTCGGCTCTGCACACATAAGGAAATCAGCCATCTAACTCTGATGAGCTCATCAGCAGACTGCCACTCTTCCCTGGATTCTTGAAAAACCATCAGGCTTTTATTTCGAGCGCCTACATTTATCCCCGGGGATGTCAGTGACTTTGTTTCTCAGATGTTTCTTCAGATTGTGTCACGGTTCTGGGTCATTTTGAATTTCTTATGTTTTGGTTTATTTTTGAATGATGGATTGTTTTCTGTTTCTCTGGTGCTTTGCTGATTTTTATGATAAATCTATGTTTCAGTGATTCTGGTAAATTTCTGTATTATGATTAATTTTCTGGTTGTATGTTGTTATTATTGCAGGTTTAGTTCAGTGTCTAGTCTCACTCTGTCGAGTCCGTGTCTTCGTGAAGTGTCTTGTTTTCTGTTTTACTTTGAAGGTTCATGTTCATGTGTGACGTCAGTGTTTCTAGCTTTGCTGTCTCGTTAGGTCTCGTTCCTTCCAGCTGTGTTCCCCTTCGGTTTCTAATTCCTTGATGACGTCCTCAGTGTAGGGTTAGGGTTAGGTTACCCTCTCTTCCACTGTGTCGTTCAGTTTCTTCCCATCAATAAAGCTGGTGGTTAATCGCGGTTAATTTATGATTTAACAAGAGGGGCAATGACCTTTTCATAAGGAAAACTTTGGATAACTTTTCTGCCTTAGTCTCTAAAAGCTAGATTTTTTAAGTTTACTCGTATTTATTTATCTTTGTCTAATAGTAAAATTTGTTTGATGATCTGAAACATTTCGGTGTGACAAATATGCGAAACACTATGAAATCAGGAAGGGGCCAAACACTTTTCCCACCACTGTATCTCATGCCTGCATGCATCCACAGACAGCAGGTGTGGAAGAACATGATTACAGAACTAGAATATCAAGTTTGAATATTCTGCTGTCTGAACTGTTAGCTGGAAGGTTTCCTGCTAAAAGTCTTTGTAAACAAATTGTGAACAATAATCATACATCGATCGTACACTCGCTCCTGTGCTGCCACTAGTATGGGGGCATAAAGAACAGAAAACTGCAACTGGCTGTTTCTGTGTTTGAGATCCAGCAATATGAATCTGAGGCCAGTGAGTGACTGTCATAGTTACAGCTTTAATGACCTGCTATACTAATCTTATCGTCATCATCACACTGGAAGCTCTACAGCTGTTCATAGAGTGGATGTTCAGTACTGACTGCCTCCATTTGTCTCCACGTCCTCAGGGCCACATGTCTAAATCACTCCCCCTGAAATGTTTACAACATTAAAGCAGTTATTAGAGCAAAGCAAACAAAGGAGGACCTAAACTGATCCGCCCGATTGGTTTCACGCTGTGGTTGCTGCTCTAAATCTAGTGGAAGAGAGTGACAGTGAGAAAGTCATGGCCTGGAGAATAACAGGCAGCAGCACATAACAAGCCTCATCCTCCAGCTTCATTAGAGAGGAGGAGTCCCTAACCCCGGGGAAGGAAAGGTCTACTCCCACGGTGCCCATTGCACTTTTTAACAAGCCCCTGTTCCACACACAGCCCACCGGAGGTTTGTCCAGACCACCTGATTTGTCAAGTCCAGCCCAGTGATGCGTTTTAGTTTAGACAAGAATCAACCCCACATTATGGGAGTCCTCTGAGAGTTACTCTTCTAATACTGAAAGCTTGTATTTGCAAACGACCAAAATCTCTGCAGCAAACCAGACATCAGGCACAAAACAGCCACAGCTGAGCAACGATGCTCTTATGTGTAAGTAGTGACATTTTGGAATAAAAATTCTTTTTATCACACAAATACAGAGCTCCACATAATTCCATTAAAAGCTTTATTAGTTCCCCTGCTCACACTTTGCTTATTTTCTCTGGATACTTCTGAAGGCCATAGGAGGCAGAATCAACGTTACACTGACAGTGTGCCAGAATCATTTACTCGGAGGGGTCTCTGTAATACCTTTTGGGGTCCGTTTAGCTCATCTTCCCAACAACTGCGTCTCCTACAGAAGCAGATGTGTGCACTAATAAAAGAAGCCATTATTCAAACAGTAAATAATTGAGCCTGTGCTGGGAAGAGCCTTGTCTGTGTGTGGGCCTCTTAGCATTCGTCTGCTGCCTCCTCTTTGAGGAGCAGCCATCACTGA
Source organism: Pundamilia nyererei (assembly GCF_000239375.1). Classification (NCBI taxonomy): domain Eukaryota; kingdom Metazoa; phylum Chordata; class Actinopteri; order Cichliformes; family Cichlidae; genus Pundamilia; species Pundamilia nyererei. Next base: position 2,918,418 of record NW_005187451.1, read on the forward strand.
TCACAAAAACGCTCCCCTTTCCTACCTGGTGGCCTGTCAGGTCATAAATGCAAAGGAATTAGTTAGAAATCCACACATTTACTCTCCTTCCTTTTCTAGTTGCCTTCACTTCTACACTTTATTTCATTAGAGGAGCAAATTAAACATTAGCGCTTTGGCTGCTGCTAGTTTTGGCTAATTGCTAATCAGCAGTTAAAGTGGTCTGGCATGGAATATTGCTCACCATAAGCTAAAGGTAATTTGCTTTTCGAGACAAGCTAGGCTGGCTCAGCTGTTGTCTAGAGTACGTGCCTAATTACTGCCAGAGGGTAATGACAGTCACTCAATAGAGATTAAGACAGAGCAGGATAAAAAGAAAAATGTGCCATAATGTTGGAATGAGACGGTGATTCTGGCCCTGCTGAGAGAAATGCACTCTGGGAGGAAACGACGGGGCTTTGTCTCGGTGCAGTATTACTTTGAAATGCATTAATAAATATGGTTTCCAGTATAACCATTATTTACACATTTTCCATTAATATGGAAACATGAGCAACTTGGAATATCAGCAGTGTATCATGGAGGTGAATGAGAACCACATCATAAGACGTTTGTGTCCCATCTTTAAGTCGGTGTTGCATCTTGGAAATCCGTCCAGCCGTTCTTTCCCACTGATCCGGGGCGACCGGAGCACATCCCAGCTACCACGGGGCGAGAGGCCGGCTGCACCCCGGACAGGTCACCAGTCTGTCGCAGGGCTGACACATTAGCCTCTTTAACATTAATACCTTCTTGGGTCGACTCTCCACGACTCGACTGGTTTTCCATTACAATCGAGTACCACCCACTGCACATGGCTGTCGTTATAGCAACGTGGCTGAGCATCCCATGATGTAATTAGTATGCAATACAAACGCTACAGGAAGAATGGACGTCAATGCGAGGATATACCTGCTGGCTTTTCGTCACACTCAGGGACCGCGGCAGCGTCTTTGGAGCCATTTCCTTCTTTGTCTGCTTTAAAAATGGTGGTTTTTAAAAACAGCAGCCGGCACCTCTCCCTGGTTGTATTAAAGCCATTCCAGATAAGACTCTGTATTATTGTTATTATTATTATTAATTCAACATGGTATCATAATAAATAAAAACCATCAGTAAGTATAAGTTAACATTTACACACATAATCAGACTTTTTTTTTTTCCTCTTTTACACTTGACTCCCATATTTCCATTTTCCTCACTCGTTTGAGCATCGGCGTGCAACATTAGCTACACACACACAACTATGGGCACACTGAGGTCTGTCACATGGAACGTGCATGGAGCGTAATCTGCCGCAGCTGGCTGCGGGTAACGAGCAGCAGGTGTGTCCGCCTCCAGCGCAGGAGGACTTCCGGGGTCGCGATCCTTCCAGCGACCCAATAAACATTGTGGGAGCGCGGCACCATTTCAGCAGGCCACGAATCAAAACAAACACACGTTGGAAGGAAGATTGCTACGAACAATAGTTAAAAGCAGCTCAAAAGAAAAGGACGGTATAGAGACAGATTGCGTCCGGATGCAAAGAGACGGTACTTGCAATAAATAGCGTGCATTGGAAATGTGGACCTGTATGAAATAACGGCAGTGGAGTAGAAACCCTGAAGACCAACTGCTATTGACTTAGCCTGATATATTCTCGTGCCTTGTCTGTGGAGTCAGCGCGTACACGGCGGACCAATTTCGCAATTATAAATGTCTGGAGGCGCACATCCAATTCACCAAGGATGGGTACAAGATTTGGCTATTTTCAAGCCTCTACGTCGTGAATATATAATCCAAACAAAGGTAAGTCAGCTTGAAGTACTGCGAGTAAAATGCGTTTGATTTCCCTCCGAACATTCAGATTAGTGCAGCATGAATTCAATCATGAGGGGAAACTACAGTGAGAACACGTGGAGGCTGTTAGAGGGATAACATAGTGAGCTCAGTGCACTGATGTGACATTGTCCTGAAGCATTTAGTCATTCTCTCTATGGTTAAAGAAATTGCACAAATCAACTCATATTAATTATAAATAATCCTAATTACACATCTTGCTTCCTTGTTTGTGTGCTGTCACTAAAAATATTCTATTTTAGTTTTATACTTTGATCAATGGCCTGCAGAATCTCCTTATCGTATTAAGTGATTCATAATTGTCACTTGAAGTCGAACGTTATGCTTTCTCCCTCTTGAAGTGATGACATCCTTACTTTAGGTTCATTTTCTGATGCCACAAAACAAAAAGAGAGCAGGCAGATTTAGGGTATACCATGCAGCGTTCTATAGATGGACACATAAAAAGATAAAAAATTACATGTCTGTGCTAACTTTCTCAACACTTTGTTACATTTATGATAAATGGATTTGAAAGTAGATAAAACACATTTGTGTCGGCCTTGGCTCATAGCTCTTGTCTTTAAATTAACTTTGTCTGTGTGTGTTTCAGGTGCTGCACTCTCAAAGACTGAATGAACCAGCATTGCAGCCATGTCCCTGCTCTTCTGTTTAAAGTAGAAGCAACAGTGCTGATCTGTGGCACAAGGACTGTTACAGATGAACCTGCATACTGGGTTTGCCTGGTAATATGACCAAGATACAGCCAGAGGTTGGCCATAAGATAGACTTCTCCTCTTCAGCTGCCCAAAAAAAGGCTCTCGATCAAAACATAAACAGACCATCTGTAGTGACAGGTAAAAGAAACCGTCCTCAAAAAAGAAAGCTTCCACCTGCTACTGTGGAGGAGTTGGATCAACTGATGGGACAATATTTCTCCAAGCATAGTTCTGTTCTGAATGAGCCATAATGTTGTATTTAGGGGTCTACATTTGTGCCTGTAGTGCGCTGCCATGTAAATTTGCACTTACTGAATATGTACTTACTAAGTACCACTGTTCAAAAGTTGAATAAAGAAACAAATGTTTGCCTTTTTTTTTTTATTAGTAAAACCACTTTGTTACTGATGTGATGTTCTACAATGTGGAATCCATGTTGTTTATAGTTTAAAATGACAAAATGTTCACATAAAATCACGACAGCATTTAAATTTACTGTCTCTTTTGAAAACTTATCACTACATATACAGGACAAGACCTTCAACCCTAGAACACTATCGCTATAAATAGTAACACGATCACTAATGCCGGGTGATTTTTACCCGATATAATATAACCAATGAAAGGTAATCAAATATATCAAAATATGACAACACATGACAAATTAGAGTGGTCTTCTTTTACTTTCAACTGTGCCATGTCTAACAAAATGAAAAATAAAACTCCTAAAACAAAATAATGACTCTGGAAAGCTGGTCTTTGGTCCACCCATTCCTGGGACATTTGAGACTTCCCTGGTGATGGCACAGGCTCCTCGACACGCAAACAGCTGCAGGAGAGTGAAATCATATAAATGTATTTTCTCGGGTGTAAATCACCCAGCGATAGTGTTCTAGGGTTAAGAGTATTTAACAAGCGCATTTTTCCCTGGTTTTACTGCCACTCTGGGGCACATGTTCACCAAAACGCAGCAAACCTTCGCCATCTTATCCAGAAGGGTCATATAAGCTCCCTCACGCTGCTTCCAGGTGGGGAAACGATAAAAAGAGCCAGTTTCCAGTTTATTCCCTTCCCGATCGCACGATCTAACATTGCAACCGACCACATAGCAAGTGCAAACCATTGCTGATGCTTTCGCTCCTTTAGCCCTTTGTTTGGCCTGCTAAAATAGCGCCTCGGAGGCCACGCCCCCTCCCGTGAATTTACGCTCCAAAGCCCTACACACACACACACACACACACACACACACACACACACACACACACACACACACACACGGAGAAAGACAGGAGAGAGAGTACAACCAACACAAACAATAACCTTAGAAACTTAAAGATTCCTGGGTCGGACGACCGGAGAGGATCGCCAGCCCAAGGAAACAAAATAGATATGAGCACCGGGTCACCAGAGCAGGCCGTGACAAATACTGTGTAGTAGTTTGAGTCTGACAAGCTCTACAGATTTATTCTTGTGTTTTATTTCTATTATTGTTATTTCTGTTATTGCTCACAGTAAATGTCTAACATAGAAGTTTATTGAACATCATGTCAGAGCTGAGACAGGAACAAAGAATGGAGGAAAAACACAGATACACAAATCAACAATCGTGATGCGATGTGACTGAGCACTGAACAGGACTTCTTATCTTTCTATGTTTCTTTTTATTATATCAGGATCCAAATGTCAGTGAGTAAATTTAATGAGACACAAACACAAATCTGAGAAAAGCTGCTCGTTCTTACCGTGAAACAAAAATCAGATTACAGAACTTTGGAAAAAGGGACAGCTCCACTGACAGTAGTGATGTTTTTTCCTTATATTACTCATCATATAGTCACACAGTCCACACAGCAAACACCTTTTATCATTATCAGTGAAACGTGATAACTCGGGTGCACGTCAGCGAGAATAATAGAGCAAGATCACAGCAGCCTTGTATTATTCATTAATCCTGTTCAAGCTAATAACTTCTTGCAATCATTTGTCCAAAAATAACTCCAAACTGAATTTGCAGCATCTAGATCCTGGATGTTGGGGTAGTGCAGGTGTCTCTGGCATGAAAACCCGCCTGGCTGGATCCCAGTACAGGACAATCAATACATTGTTATAGATTGTAATCATGTGAAATGTTTAATAGCCTAAAACCTATCAATTATAGAGGGGGAGATAGCTGAGGCCTCCAAATCCTGGCCTGCAGCCCTCTTCCTCCTTGGATTAGGATCTGAGATTGGGTCAGGATCACAGGGGCTGCACCCAGGCCAGCCAGATATCAGATTAATGACCACTCCAGGGGCTCACGTCTCAGCCAGCCGTTAGAGGGAAAGGGGAGCAGAAGTTACACCAAAATAAATAATACATCATTTGGTCTAGGAGCTGACATAATTATCACCTCAGACACAGGCTCTCTGGTCAGGGCTTGAAATATCTAACAGAGAGAGGGATGCGAGTATTCCCACAGTGAAAAATCACAGTTCAGCCCGATGAGTGTGGGATTGAAAAAGTAGCCTTCATTAGTAAGACCTAAGGCTCCAGACATTAAAGAATCGATTCTGTCGCCTCATTAAAATCTACATGCAGAAATGTAAACGTTCCTATAAGGTGAAAACTGGATATAGAAGAACGATGCTTCTCTTTATCGCTGCTAAACTGGTGAAACCTCGTGAGCTGCATGTTACAGAGATATCTGATTGATGGCAAGCTGGTGAGAAATTGGCATGTCCCTGTGGAAAAAACTTCTTGCCAACACAAGGCAATTAAAGTTACAGGAAGTCATTTTGCATGTGTGTATCTACGGCTGAAATATCCAATCAGGAGCGGTGAGGTTCACTTATTTCCTACAGCTTTTATGTGCTGTTGGTTGGGCCTCCGGTTTCCAGCTCCCCTCCACCCTCTGCTTTCTCTAAAAAAATGAAAAACAGTCTGACTGTTATGAAAATCCAACTACAAAAACAAATATGTATATTTTCAATTTATCTCACCTCCCATACCTGCCTGCTCCCCACAAGCCTTGGCATCTCTCCTAGCTGCCACCGCAAGTCACTATTTAAATTCAGAATTCCTAAGCGGATTTTCTCAATTTAGCCATACTTTTAATCTTTGGCAAAATGAGTGATGACTTCTTTCAATAAAAAAAAAAAAACCTCTGACAGGCTTACAGCGCACACCGGTGGATTAGTTTCCCGTGGAGATGAGGTTTTCCTTTGTGCCACAGTGTGACTGTTTGATGGGGTTTAACAGGAAGCGTCGGTGCTGAAATTGGATGCAGCAGGGATCGTGGGTAGATGGCCCCGGTTCGATATAGACCCCCACACTGCAACTTTGCCCTGTGCCTTTCCATTCATTTCCTTTCCCTTTGGGTCCAGTGACCGAGTCTTTAAATGGTTGTACGTGGCACACATATACATCTCCAAAAATACAGCCTCTCAGCACACACACACACACACACACACACACACACACACACACAGCTAGGAATATAGGCGTCGTTCCAGATCAGCAGCTTTGAACAGTCCTGCTGAGCATTAAATCGCACTCGCTTCATAATCTAAAGCAAATGTGGACTCTCTCTACAAACATCTTTTCAATACCCTCCATGTATGTAAAGATTGTTGTTTTGTTATTTGCTACTTCTGAACTTTATTTTTTTTACGTTCGGTAAAGCTGAGAACATATTTGGTTCAAACAACAAACTGAAGCCGTTCTTTTATTTTAGCCTTTCTGTTCGGCCAATAAACCGGTGGGCCAGGAGTCAGCTGTTGTGTTGGGAATTCTTTATCCGACTGTCGAGTTACAGTAAAACTGCATGTTTCCGAGACGAAAGATAACGTACTGCAAGCTGGCAAAATACAGGAACAACATAGTCACATGCCATCTGTTTTCATTAAAGGCTCCTGTGTGTCCTGCTCCTCGGGAAGTTCAAGCATCTCATCAACTGTTGGCAAGAAGAGTGAACGCTGAAGCGACAGGAGCACACCTGCCCTGTGCTGAGGAGGAACTATCGCTCTGACATTACACAGTGCTAACTGAAAGAAGCAGCTGAAGAAAATAGTGACAGTCCAGGGTGGGCCATTTATATGGATACAGCGTAACAACATGGGAATGGTTGGTGATATTAAAGTCCTGCTTGTGGCACATTAGTATATGTTTTCTTGCGTCCACATTTTGGCAAATCCAACACTGAACCAGTTTCACAGACGTTTGCTGACTGTAGCATGGGAGATGGGTGGTCTCGTAGGAGGTCTTGCATTGAAATCTGCTGCAATGACCCGGTTACTGCGTTCACCAGATATCAACACGATTTCGATCCTCACGTGTTAACCTCGTCGACATGTCAATGGCTGTGAACAAAGATAAACTTGTAAATAACTCGTGAAAGAATAAAGTTACGTTGAAACCAAGCACACCATTGTTTTTCTTGTGACATTACCAATAAGTCTGATGTGTCACATGGTCCTCTTCCTATTGAAAAAACAAAAGTTGTATCCAAGATGGCCGACTTCTAAATGGCCACCATGGTCACCGCCCATCTTGAGGAGTTTGCCCCTCACATATACTAATGTGCCACAAACAGGACTTTAATGTCACCATCCATTCCCATGTTGTTACGGTGTATCCATATAAATGGCCACCCTGTAGATTTTGACTATGCTCCCATGGAAACCATCACACAGCACATATTATTATTGTTACTGATTATTCCAAAATCCCAGAGTCACAGCTTTAGCAAGGCAAAGGCAATGTCACAGCCAAAGCAGGTAATCTGAATACATTTACAGGGTTAACACACAAGGGCGCGCTACAGGAACACAGGCTTTAAACAGACACATGACATAATAATGGAAACACCAGGGTACAAGACACAGCTGCAACCACGCGGCCAGCAGCCAACTGTTGGGTCTATTTTTGAGACAATAATATTCTAAATAAATGATAACATTATAACATATTATTGCAGATTTGATCAGAATGTGTGAATTAGTTTTTATTAAAGCTTCCATGTTTGTCCAGGAGCACATCGCTGACAGTCATTTAACAGCTATGGTAACGGTGCTTGAAAAGACGACGAACACGGCCGAGGTTGATGACGATCACAACATGACCGAGACTTGACAGATGGACACAGCCAGACCAGGCTCAGACAGTCTGAGACACTTGGCTGTTTGTAACAGGGGGCTGGGGTTACTCTCGTGCTCACTGACTGGGTGTCTGCGGCCCACCATTACTCCTACACCTTCTTAATCCATCATGGACGACTTCTAAGCTTCTTTGTTTGCTCATTTGACTGTGTGGGTTCCATATCCCAAAGCTGGGTACAGGCTTAGTTAGGCACTGTGTCAGAAGCTGGTGATGATGTTGGGGAGGGGGAGGGGGGGCTGCTCGATCACAGCAGCAGACACAGCAACATGCGCTTTCATTTGAGGAGCGCATACAATGAGATGGGAGGAATCCAACAACGCGCTGAGGCCGATGCTATAAAATCCATTTCTATGAGATCTGTTGACTCGCTTCACTTTGACACAGCCTTGCTCGCAGCACAACAGGCATTTAGGTAGAGTAACAATGCAGAGAGTGGTGGCGAAATAGCCATTCTCACTCCTTTGATGTGTATGTACATTTATGTGAGCCAAAGCAGGCTGAGAAGCATGACAAATCGCTGGGGAGTTGCTTCTGTGTACGTTTTTTCTATGGGCTCTGGTGAGGAGAAGGAGTAGTGCAGGGGTGGGAGATTTTGGCATTTCTTTTGGAGCGCTGCTCTTGACCTACTTTTCATTAATGGGGATTCAGAGTGGAAAAGAGAGCTGGTTAGCCTGTGATGAAAAGCATAATGACATTTGGTTAAAGGCGATGGCCAGACAGTTGCCGCTGCCCTTTGGTGTCTTTTCTATCGTGTTTGAGCGATGCCGCAGGTTAGAACGGGCGGCTCACTAAAAAGCAAGATGAATTTTCTTTGGTGAAAACATTGCTGGGAGAGTTGCTCTGCAAATTCAGTTCAGCTGTATTTATGTAGCACCAAATGACAGCATCAGTCCCATTAAGGTGCTTTTCTGAGACCCTTATTACTTAGTGTCTGAAAGGGAGATAAGTGCTCATCGTTCATACTCAGTAGAAATGTGCAAGATTCAAGTGTCATTCAAACAAAGTGACAGCAGACGTGTTCAACATCGTCCACAACATGGAAACTGGAGAGCATCTCACATCAGAGGGAGCAGTTCAGGTCGCATCCTTATTTACCCGTCATGTTTTTATTCTGACCACCTGTATATGCATACATATATGTATAACCAGCAGAGAGAGAGAGTATTTGTGCAGTTATTTTTTTATTTTATGATTTATTTTTGGGTGGGTTTTTTTGCAGTTTGAACCATTTCGTCTTTGCCTCCTTTTTTATTCACTCTTAGACTCACATCCTCTCTCTCTCCTTTATTTGAAGCAACTATTAGTGTTTTAACACCACAGGAAAGCGGATTCATTGAAATGCAATGAAAACTGCACAGAGAAGGCAAAGTTAACTAATGGGCTCAAATTTTCAAACGAATGCAAGATTAAAGTCAATTGAATCTCCCATTGGGTTTTGACTGAACCCTTTGAAAAGAGGCCCCACAGTGGGTTTCAGAAATGAAAAATAGGGCTTGTTCTAAAATATTAATAACATTTTATACCCTCATTACAGCAAGCAATAACATTTGTTCAGAAACTTCTATCTTTTACCTTTAGGTGGTTCGTGTGCTGCAGATACAATAGAAAGGTGGTGTGGGCGCTAACGCTAACATGAGTCTGCAGATGTTACACGCTGCCACGCCTCATCACAGGACACGACCGCAAATAGGTTACATTCATATTTCATCTCCTGCATCTTCAGATGGTTTTCATCATGAGCAATCCAGACAAAATTAATCAGAGGAAAGACTTTTACTGTCAATATTTTGGTGCCAAAAAAGCAAAGAAAGAAACAAAACTAGAAAAACATCAGGAAGAGGAACAACAGAATAACCAAACAAAAGAAAGCGAAGCAAAGGGGGAGGGAAGAAAGGGAAAGAAGGTGCTGTCTGACTCAAAACCTTAGAGAGAGCACCGCACGGATTCCTAAGAGGTTGCTTTTTCTTCTTCTTTTTTAACTTCTGTTCCACTATTTCAGGAGCGCACAGCAAATCCTCCATCAACTATGATGACCTAGTTTTTCTACTTTATAGAATAGGAACTCAACATATTTTACAATGCGTGCTCAAATTCCCATAATGAAGTATACATGATAAATGAACAGTGGACACATTAGTTGTTCTTCAACAAAGCTTTGTTTTCTGCTGTCATTCATGTGTCTGTGTGCTCGTACACACATGCTCTCTCTCTATGAATGTCTTAGGAGGATTTAAATGTGTCAAAACTCACATTTGAGTCTGAGACAAAGAGCAGCAGGCCCACAGGAGTGACAGGAGGAAGATCTGAAAACTCTTCTGTTGTCTGTAATGGGCTAGATGTCATTAAAAACATCACTGCCGGCCTAATTAAGACGAGACATCTGGTCTTTCCGCACAGAATGGATTGCAGCAGAGTACAAATAACTCCTCTATGACAAGTTGAGAGGTGTCATACATCTCAGTGATCGTCAATCAACATGGGACTTATGGAGCTCTTTTATCATTAATGAGCAAAGAAAACAGACACATTTAAAAACAAATAAACAAAAAAGGAGCAAGAAAAATATTCGGCTTTTTATTCTTCCAGTGTTCAGTCTTGTTTTTGTTGTTCCCAAATAACTGGAATAAAGTGTGTGTAACAGGTAATTATAGATATCATTTTATATCTGATCCATTAGACATTAATGTTCACGGGTCAGCTGATTTGTTTAAATGACCTCTTAAACTCTGCTGCTTGTTCTGTTCTGTTTAAGTCATACACGAAACAAAGTGGACACAACATGGTAAAGAATAGCTTTGTGCATATCTAATTGTTTGTCATCCTTTAATATTTCAGTATAAAACAATAAACAACAGCTTTGTGAGTAATGGTGATAACACATAAAAGAGTATTGTGTAACCTTTTCTACGTTATATATTAATAAATTTCATTTGATACATAACAGATTACACATAATATTGTTTTTTAAGTGGTCCTACTCTATTTTCTGTGATAGTTTACAGTGATTGTGATGAACTCAAAGATGATTATAATCTTTTATTGTTCTTTATATTTATTTCTTTGTCTGTTTACTGTATGATTTTTAACTAATCTCTGTTTTTTTACTGGAAAGCACTTTGGTCAGCCGTGTTGTTTTTAAAGTGCTCTATAAATACAGTTGGATTGGATCTCATGGCTGGTTCACACCAACAATCAGCTCTAGGCAGAACTGTAGAGACAACTGTACGCTCAACTCCGGAGTTTACTGGACCTTGGTGATGATCGAAGTAGCCCACTTCTCGTCAGGGTGCCCTGGTTCCTCAACACCTGACGCGGACCTTGTTGATCCGGGCGACGTCCGAGCCGGCACGCCTTCATATTTATCTGTCTCGCTCATGTCTGCGGTAGGCTCGCTTAGCACAGGGGTGTCAAACTCAAATACACAGTGGGCCAAAATTCAAAACTGGAACAAGGTCGTGGGCTAACGTTAATATTTATTGAAAAATATCTTCCTCCAGATTTAAGAATGAATCTTTTCTTATGGACTCAAACAAGTTTTGCTGAAAAACTGAATGTGGAACAAGCAAAGCTTAATACTAAACAATATATATATTAGCTGTATAATACCAGTAGGCCAGCTCTAATAGTCATTTGGTATGGCTTTGCGGGCCAAATTAGGCCCGCGGGCCAGAGTTTGACACCTATGGCATAGGGGGTCTAGCCTTAGGACCCTTACTGGATACAGATCTATCTATCGATCGATCGATAGATAGATGCCCAACTGCTCAAGTAAGGGTCCCCTGATGCAGCATTTATCAAAAGCTTTATTAAATAGGAAAATGTTAAACCACATCTTAAAAGTAGAGATTGTACAGAAGAAGCAGCTGAAGGCTTTAAGGCCTTGAACTCTTCGATTGCATTTCTCATTGGTGGTGTTAAACAAATCGTTCACCATAGCTAACACCGACTCGTATGCGCACCGTACTAATAACAGAGTGACGTCCCAAAGCATGTTTTAATCACTAATAGCTCTGCATCTGCGTTAGCATCAGGGAACAGTTTGATGTGTGTCATTTACAAATTATATCTATTACATAAACGAATCTTGATCACACTACGAGGTACTACATCTACACTATTACCACAGACGGGGAGGCTCCACAACGCTAAGAACTACGTAGATGTACAGATTACCTTAGACATGTCCAACATAAAATTAGAGAAAATACTGAAAGATAAACTGACACTGCATGGTGGTATTAGCGGTGCAGAGGTCAGATACAGTGAGAATATCAAGTCAATATCATATGCATCAGTAGTAGCTCAATGTTCACACACGGGGTGGATTCAAAAGTATTTTTTTACCATTAAAAAAGAACCTAGTCAGACACCAAACAAGCCAATGCATGAAAATAATTAGAGCCCAAGGGGTAATATTTGTTCTCCTGAAATAATAATTATTCCTCTGGTCTTCATGTGCCAACGCTGCACCACAGAGGGAGAGCGCAGTCCACCATTATATTTTCATCAGTAACCATTTGTAGGGTCTATGGAGGCAGCTGTAATTCATGCATGTCAGCAGCCGTGCCGTGGATAACATATTTCCTCTACACAGTTTTATCAGGATGTGATACAATACAGATTCTATAATTGCAATATCTATACCTAAATATATCTGAGGGGCTTTTAGAGCATTAAGTGAACTGTCCCTGTTCAGTACTGCAGCAAGGACTAGTTATACCCTTCATTTTATATTTGGTCAAAAACATTAAAAATATTATTTTTGTTTGAATCAACATTACACCAGCCTAAAGTTAAAGCTTATACTGAATAAATATTTGAATACATCATTTTAGTATATTCAGGTTCCAGTAGTGTACAGTGAATGGAAAGGCATGAAAAAAGTCACAATGAGCATAAAGTATAACTGTATTGAGTAAGCAACAACTGAACGAGTAGGTGATTCCTAAGTGTTGTGTATCGGTCAGTGGGCTCCACACTAGCACAGACACACAAACCATACCATATCTTATAATAGACCTTGGATAAAGAACCATATTAAGTGAATGAAAAGTCCTTATTTAGTCTAAAATAAGGCAATTTCTATGCAAATCGGCAATAAAGCAGAACTTCTACAAATGCATAAGCTTTCCTATTATTGACATGTGGTAGTTGAAAATCATTAGGCTGCTTGATAGCAGTCATCTTATCTTCACACGTAGTTGCTTATCTTCCTCTCATATGAATGTTTCCGGCAATATTAAGCTGTCCTCCCTGGAGATAAATATCTGCTGTGCAGCAGCCAGTGACACTATAGCAGCTGATTATTTAGCCAGGTAATTCATTTAGAGACAGAGGGCTGGAGCTGAGCAGCCACATGATATTAGCTGCAAGCAGAAGATCACTTTCAAAGTGAACCTTGAATGCATTATTGATTGACTGCTGATATTTTTCTTGGAAAATGAGTGCCATTTGGCTATTATCTAACATGAGCCATTATAGCAAGCCTCTGTGTCTTATCCCTACCAATGGAATAAACTCTGACTGACTCAGCTGACATTGTGGAGGTTCCTTCAATAATGATCCATGTAGACAGCACAGAGGCACACAGGCTTTTTAAAACGTCTCTTTTATATTATTTGATCGTTAGTGTGCTTTGCTTATGTGGCTGTGATTTGTCTGCAAATTTGCATTTGTTCCATTAGAAGACGACATGCTCTCCAAATACCTTTACATCCAAGAAGAGGTAACTTTATTAATCACCTTTATGTGGGTGAATGGTGTCTGTAATGACTGAAAAACTAATCATCCTCACACACTCGCACAATACAAAGATAAATCAACTGTAATTAGTTAACTGCTGGTGCTTTTTAAAATGTCAGATCTTTCATTTCTGAAATCCTTCCTGCAGTTATTTGTTGGTGTCTAACACCAAAGCCTGAGACATGTTAGCCACTGTTGCTCCCATCATATTACTTGGATATTAAGTAGTTATCAGTTTGGTAACTGAGTGGTAATAATTTAGAAATGACCCCCATTATTATGCTCTTGTTTCTGCCTTGTTACCCTGCTATTACCACTTCAGCTTTAATAGAAAGCTGCCCTACTTTCTTGATAATTTCTTGTTTATTTTCATCTATTTTTCCTATAATAAGTAAGATCTCACATATTCTGAGATTCTTATTGCAGACAGCACAATACTCAGCACATTTAAGTTATTAAATTATTGTAGAATAAGAAGAGTCTGAAAATGTTAATAATGCATTGTATTAGTAATACTAAAGCAGGGGAATAGATGCGACTAAAGAAGCGATAAAAATCAGTACTGATTGTGTAACACACTGAATTAATCATTGGCTTTTCAAATTCCTCACACAGCTGGCCACTAATAAACTATTTACTTTTAAGGTAGAGCGGTGAAGGCTTATCACACCGTCTACCTTCGTCTCCTCTTCACCGGGCCCAGTCTGCATGCATTCACCTACAGCCTGAAGCCTCCACACTCTGGACTATTCTCATTTCAGTGAAGGTTCTCCTAAGCTTAATGCAGAGGCTGCTTTTGCTTCCTGCTGTCACCAAGTGCTCATAGAAGGTCATCAGATTGTTTTCACTGTATTATTTTATGGTCTGTACCTTAAAAACAGAGCACCTTGCGCTGAGGGTTCTTGTGATGAATAGATAAAATTAAATTGACTTCATCTTTTTATCTAACTACACTGCTCTAAATATTCATCACATCACAGAGTAGCTGAGGCTTTCTACGACGTTCGGCAGCTTTAAGCCTGAGCCTCCTGGGGTATCCTGTCCCCTCCACCTACACTGGCCTCTGGCCGCTCCTCTGTTTTGCCTCCTGGCTGCCGTCACTGTTCTTTCGACTTTCTCGCTCCTTTGTTTTGGTTCCCGTCCTGATTTCATTATCCTGCCTCCCCCGTGTTCTCTGTGTCTGTTTCTGTGTTAAATGTGCTCTTATTTTGTTATATCCTGTTTTATTTTGGTAGCATGAACTCATTTGCCTTGTTTCCAGTTTTGCTTTTGCTGTCTTGTCTTCTTGGATTTGATTGGAGCTGTGTCTCATTAACCTGGTGTTCCTGTATTTCTGTTTAAAGCCTGTTTTGTTGTTTTTAGAATTTTTAAATCCCAATAAAGTTTTATTTATCATCCACTTTAAGATCGTCATCAAATTCATTTTCAACTCTGTATTTTACATCCAGAATTTCACACAATACTAAACATGACAGTTTATTTAATATTTTACTCCTGAAACGTGACAATAAGTTCTTCTGCCACTGTTGTGCAGGACATTAGTTGTGTTTTCATTGCTAACAGTCCCAAGCTCAGGATAACGTTAAATTAATATCAGCATCATCAAAGACTTTAAATCATTTCTCTGCAGAAACTAGAGAATCTGAATCTGATTTCAGCGATATATCTTATATCAGCAAATACAACTTTTGAACTTTCCAGATTTATAGAATCTGTTTTCAGAATATTACATAAAAAAACTTGCAGTTTAAAACTTCAGTGAAGGTTCTACCAACTGTCCTTTCGCTGCTACCTGAAGTCAGACAAACTCAGGACTGCTTCACCAAACCATGAAAGAGGGCGATAAATCTAACCTTAAACACAAGCTATGTAAAAATATATGCTGCTTTTACTGATGCACCGGGCAGCACGGTGGCACAGTGGTCAGCACTGTTGCCGCACAGCAAGAAGGTCCTGAGTTCAATTCTACCATCAGGCCGGGGTCTTTCTGTGTGGAGTTTGCATGGTCTCCCCGTGTTTGCGTGGGTTCCCTCTGGGTACTCCGGCTTCCTCCCACCGTCCAAAGACATGCAGCTTGTGGAGATAGGTTAATTGTTTAATTCAAATTGCCCATAGGTGTGAATGCGGGAGTGAATGGTTGTCTGTCACTGTGACAGACTGGCGACCGGTCCAGGGTGTACCCCGCCTCTCGCCCTATGACAGCTGGGATAGGCTCCAGCGCCCCCCGCGACCCTGAAAAGGATAAGCGGAAGCGAATGGACATATTAGTCATCGTCTATTCCTGTTTTTATGACACGTTGGCAACAGATTGTTTTAGTCTTGGTGTCAGAAAGGATTTTAACGGTGAGCTGTATCAGGGCTTCACCCATAAATATAGGAACAAATTTGATTGATATTCTATTTAAAACAGTCTGTTTGTCAGAATTCTAACACTTTTTGCTCTTTTGTGCCTTTGCAATGTGAGCTGGATGTTGTCCACCAAAGCTCAGGTCATTCCCTCTGAGCGTGCTTCCTCAGACACCTCAGGACTGTGAAGTAGAGCTCTTCATTACCAGTCTGACTCTGGGGATGAATTCACAACCTTGTGAAAGTCTTAAAGGACACTGCTTTGAGGCTTGGAAAATGTGGACTTTGAAACAGAAAAATGTTGATTGGTCTCCTGATTATAGTTGGAGTCCTAGCGCTCAAGCCCAGTGATGAAGCTCAGCATTAATGTTGGTGAGACGCATGAGAAGATGACATTCAGGGATGTCACATAATTTAAATAAAACATGCTTATGTATTTATATTCATTTTAAACCTGTCTGGCAGCTTTTGCAATCAGAATTTTGATCTAAATGCACTGTTGTATGAAACACGTTGTTTCCAAGCACACATGGATATTGCTCTGTATAGTTTCTGGTAGATTATGCAACGCGGTGTCCCGAAACAGTGCTGCTGTGCACCATTTCTGCAAAGAGTGCGACACAGACATTGTTTGTCTCAAAGCTTGTCTTTGCAGAGCTGATCGGCCCCTTGGCTAATCTTAGCCAAAAGGGTACCAATACAGACAGTATCCCACTTCACAAGAAAGACAACACCTGCAAGTGCAAGGACTATCGTGGAATTTCCTTTCCATCACTGGTAAGGTCTTCATGAAAATCATTCAGTCAAGCCTACAAAAGCATTGCGAGCAGTCTCGCAGCATGTGCGATCAGGTCTTTGTTCTTCACCACCTGATCGAGCGAAGGGTTCGATGTGGACAGCGGACAGTGATTGCCTTCGACTTCAAGTCCTGGCATCAGGCACGTTGACGTGGTATCCCCCCGGCTCTTCAACTTTGCAGTTATGCGCAGGACCTTCAACGGCTGCCACGGAGTCCAGTCGCTGATGACCAATCTGCAACCAACTTGTTGTTCACAGATGACAGTGCCATCGTTGCCGAAGATGACGCCGGGGCTACAGACATCCTATACGACGTCGCCCAGTTTACTCAACCATATGGCTTCAAGATCAGTGCTCAGAAGCCCAAAGTCCTTACTACTGATGGGTCGGCAGCCTCCGTGCATCTCGAAGGCGTGCAAATCGAACAAGTGTGGGAACTCAAGGAAAGTGGCATCAACGGCGGAAATACACTCAAGAATCAGTCAAGCGTCAGCGGCTTTCGCCTCCCTCTGATGGTGCGTCTGGAAGAAGACAAACGTCACCCTCATCACCAAAATCCGCCTGTACTGCACACTGGTATTGCCCATTCTTTGCTATGGATCCGACACCTGGGTCATCCTCAAGCACAACCTCAATGAGCTCGAGGTCTTCCCCTGTCTTCCAAGCTACTCATTGAGCTTTTATTGATAATCTATAGGGTTTAATACGATGCTAGCCGATAATTTTTGACTACTCCTCTAGAACCAGATTTGTGAGGTTACATACTGATGTTGGACGAGAAGGCCTGGCAGGCGTCTCCACTCTAATAAACCCTAAAAGTGTTGTGTGGAGCTGCAGTCAGGGGTCTGTGCACATCAGTTAAGTTCTTCCACTCCAAACTCGCTCATCCATGTCTCTATGGACTTTGCTTTGTGCACTTATACACTGATGCACACATTGTGGAAGGCACCTCCTGTTCCAAACTGCTCCCACAATGTTAGGAGCATGAAACTGTCCAAAATGTGTCGGTAAGCTGAAATATTAAGAGTTCCTTTCACTGGAACTAAGAGTCTGAAAAACAGCTGCACACCATAATCCTCCCTCCACCAAACTTTACACTTGGCACAATGCAGTCCGACAAGTACCATTGTCCTGGAAATCTCCAGACCCAGATGCATCCATCCGATTGCCAAATGGAGAATTGTGAATCATCCCTGCTGGAAACAATGGGTGTGTGTGGGTGAATTAACCACACGCTTTTAGAGGCAGCTCTTTCACCTGCTCCTGCCTGCCAGTTTATGCACCTGATATGATTAACCCACCTATGAATAATTATAACTGCTTCCTAGTTAAGCTGGACGAAGACATCCATTCAATGCCTAATCATGAAACTGGAAAAAGTTAGTGGAATTGGCTCTAGTTTATCCGCTTTTTTATCTGCTTTGGCAAATAAATTACCTGACTCACTAGACTTGTCGGTAGCCATGTGTCTCTGGATGGACAATAACATTTGGGAACACCGATAACCTCGAGACTCGAGTTCATTTGATTCTGCTGGAAGTGGCTGGAGAAAGTTCCTGAAACGTTACGTTTAGGCACTGGGTGGAACGTGACACCAGAAAATCACTCACTGCACCAAACCAGTATCTCTCTCTCAGGTAATCACTCAGATCAAACAGTGCTATGCCTTTTTAAAACTCCAAACACACTTTTGGTTCTCGGTCACCCCTGGTTAAGCAACATAATCCCCAGATTCACTGAGTGAAGCATGACTTCTATTTGAAGTAGTTTCTTTCTTTCAGTTTCATCTGAACTGTCTCACTGCCTGTTAACTCTGGTCCTTACTTTGATCCTCCTGAACCGCCTGAGTTCTCAGCAATCGCTTAGCTCTCAGTGAACGATGTTTTATACCTTCATGGGATCCCCCTGAGCATCATCTCTAACCAAGAACCGCAGTTTACATCTTGAGTGTGGAAGGTGTTCTGCTCAGGTCTTGGTGCCCTCGTGAGCCTCTCCTCAGGTTTCCACGCCCAGACTAACAGCCAAGCAGAAACACAAACTAGGAATTGGAAGCAACCATCCTGTGTGTCACTTCCTCAAACCAGTCCATGTGGAACACACTACTTATCTGGATAAAATATACCCACAATCTGTGACATCCTCTTTCACCATTTGAAGCGCCCCTTGGTTATCTCTGTACCTCTTTTTTCCGGCACTGAAGGTGAGATTCCTGTGTTGTCTGTCAACATCACGTTCGCCGTGGGATTTGAAGGACTATCTGGACTGCTCTGTTACGGACCAAGGAGCAAACAAAGAGGTTGTGAACTGTTGTCTCACTCCTGCTCCAAACCTGCCCAGTCAAAGGATTTGGCTCTACTAAAAAATATTCCCTTATAAGACTGAGTCCAAAAAATTCACTCCCAGTTAAACGCCGATCAACCCTGAATCTGGCCAGTTGAAGATATCTCTTAATGTATCACATTACAAACACCCTCTCTCCAGTGCTCTGTGCCCACCTGCTGATCTCCTGGCCAGTATGGTTTGGCACATTCTGGTGTCTGGAGGGCCAGACACTGTGGAAGAGGGGCCAAATACTTAGTGGACTGGGAGGGGTATGGAGCATTGCTGTATCCCTAGGCCAGCCACCCTTGATAAGAGGTCAGGGACTTTCATATGTTTGACCCACTAATTTCCCTACCTTTCTCCAGCTCTAGTATTCTCTATCTTTCCTTGTGTTAATTAACTGTGCTTTGTGTTATAGAAGTGAGTCCTTCTCCTGCGACCATCTCTCAGTTCATGCACCCGGGCTGATTAACCCACCTATGAGTAATTGTGTCATCAGTTTCCTACATAAGCTGGATGAAGACATCTATTCAACCCTGATCATTAAACTGGAAAAAGATAGTGGAATCACAGGAATGTCTTAAAGACATAAAGACCTGGATGGCCGCTAACTTTCTGCTTCTTAATTCAGATCAAACTGAGGTTATTGTACTCGGCCCTGAAAATCTTAGAAATATGGTATCTAAGCAGATTCTTACTCTGGATGGCATTACCTTGGCCTCCAGTAACA
>NW_005187451.1:2939992-2964123 GCF_000239375.1 Pundamilia nyererei
GAGTTTATTTGAGACCTGAATGAAGTGTTTTGGTAGTTGTAGTGCATTTTGAATGTGAAATGAACTGCTTTGCCAAGCTGACGGTCAGTTAGGAGGATTGTGTGAAGAGTTTTGCAAAAGTGACCTAAGTATTGAGAAATGTGTCCTAGCGTCTGTAAAAAACTGTAATCTTTATTTTTGCATAAGAAAAAAACATTCAAACAGATAAAAAGAATTATAAATCGTCCTTCAGTCTCATAATAAGATCAAAAATAAATCAGTCAGCTGATTCTGGGTCTGAATAATCAGCTGGTCTGAATCTACTTTACATGGTCCTTTGGACAAATGACTCCAACACAACTCGATGTTTTTAAGTGTATTAACTTCGGCTTTTGCCTGATTTTAACCGCTGCCTCCTTTAGTGTTTAGTCTTAATTTATATCAGCAAGCAAAATTTCTTATATTAATGTTTTTTAACGACTTGCTTAAACAGGTTTACACAACAATAAACAAATACTTTTGGTTTAATATTTGAATATCAGAAGAAAAATTAATGTACAAAAATATTGGGATGAGAAGATTTTTTAACCTGATGTTTGTTTTATTGTAAAATTTAAATTTTATATTTGCAAATCCGTCCATATGGAGCGTGTTCAGAGTATTTCTACTTACAGGACAGTTAGAAACAAACGCCTACAGTGTGTGTGTGTGTGTGTGTGTGTGCGTGCGCGTGCGTGTGTCTATAATGGCACATGTCTCTAACATGAACACTGAAGGTCACTGACACAGACTAATAACATGTGCTGAGTGTCAGGTTACCAAATTTTCTCGACTTGAACTTGACCAGGGGTGTCAAACATAAGGCCCCGGGGCCAGAATCGGCCAGCAAGGATTGGGATATGGCCCCTGCATGGCTTTGAAAAATATGAAGGCAGCCATGCTTTTAATTGGTTTTCTTTATAAATAGGCAGCACGGTGGCACGGTGGTTAGCACTGTTGCCGCACAGCAAGAAGGTCCTGAGTTCAATTCCACCATCAGGCCGGGGTCTTTCTGTGTGGAGTTTGCATGTTCTCCCCGTGTTTGCGTGGGTTCCCTCTGGGTACTCCGGCTTCCTCCCACCGTCCAAAGACATGCAGTTTGTGGGGATAAGTTAATTGATTAATCCAAATTACCACTAGGTGTGAATGTGAGTGTGATTGGTTGTCTGTCCCTGTGTGTTGGCCCTGCGACAGACTGGCGACCTGTCCAGGGTGTACCCCGCCTCTCGCCCTATGACAGCTGGGATAGGCTCCAGCGCCCCCCGCGACCCTGAAAAGGATAAGCGGAAGCGAATGGATGGATGGATGGATTTCTTTATAAATTTTAACACCTTTCCCTGCTGATACTGAGCTCCTCCACAGCCGTTACATTAATTCATTACAATTAATAGATAAAGAATTAAAGGAAAGGTTCTGTTTTTCACTGTCTACTATAGAAATGCCCATCCATCCATTTTCTTCAGTTTTATCCGGGGCCGGGTCGCGGGGGCAGCAGCCCAAGCAGAGAAGCCCAGACCTCCCTCTCCCCAGCCACCTCCTCCAGCTTATCCGGGGGAACACCAAGGCGTTCCCAGGCCAGCCGAGAGATATAATCTCTCCAGCGTGTCCTGGGTCTGCCCCGGGGCCTCCTCCTGGTGGGACATGCCCGGAACACCTCACCCAGGAGGTGCCCAGGGGCCATCCTTGTCAGATGCCCGAACCACCATCGACCAGTAAATTGAGAGCTTCGCTTTTACGCTCAGCTCTCTCTTCACCACAACAGACCGGTGCAGCGTCCGCATCGATGCAGCCGCTGCACCAATCCGTCTGTCAATCTCCGGCTCTCTTCTCCCATCACTCCGAGATACTTAAACTCCTCCACTTGGGGCAGGCTCTCGTCCCCGACCCGGAGTGGGCACTCCACCCTTTTCCAGCTGAGGACCGTGGCCTCAGATTTGGAGGTGCTGATTGTCATTCCCACCACTTCACACTCTGCTGCGAACCGTTCCAGTGCGAGCTGGAGGCCATCACCTGATGAAGCCAACAGAACCACATCATCTGCAAAAAGCAGAGATGAGATCCTGAGACCACCCAAGTGGAAGCCTTCCGCCGCTTGGCTACGCCTAGAAATCCTGTCCAAACAAATATGAACAGAATCGGTGACAAAGGGCAGCCCTGACAGAGCCAGTATCTGAGGTTCGACTAACGGGCGGACTCTCCTTTCCAGCACCCTGCCATAGTGTGATCCCCCTGTAGTTGGAACACACCCTCCGGTCCCCTTCTTAAAGATGGGGACCACCACCCCGGTCTGCCAGTCCACAGGTACTGCCCCTGTTCTCCACGCAACATTGCAGAGGCGTGTCAACCAGGACAGCCCTACAACATCCAGAGCCTTCAGGAACTCGGGGCGGACCTCATCAACACCAGGGGCTCTGCCACCAAGGAGTTGTTTAACTGCCTCAGTGACCTCGCCTCCAGAGATTGGCGGGTCTCTCCCCTCGTCCCCAGATGAAGAAGACGTGTCAGTGGGATTAAGGAGGTCCTCGAAGTATTCCTACCACCGCCAGCACTATACACAGTGCAGGTAGAGCACCGCTTTCCCCTCCTGAGATGCCTGACGGTTTGCCAGAATCTCTTCGAGGCAGTCCGAAAGTCTTTTTCCATGGCCTCTCCAAACTCCTCCCACACCCGAATTTTTGCTTCCGCCACCGCCCGCGTCGCGTTCTGCTTGGCCTGTCGATACCTGTCAGCTGCCTCCGGAGTCCCACAGGCTAACCAAGCCCAGTGGGACTCTTTCTTCAGCCTGGTGGCTGGAAATAGAAATGTTAGTTTTTAAATTTCATCCATTTTTTTGAATATATATAAAACAATAAACATCAAAGTTTTTCTGTACTTAGACACATTTATCACGTAGAAAAATGAATGCATGTGTTTGAAACTGCACTTCTTTAGCTTACGTTGAGATCAGGGATTGAGTTTGATCAGTTAGGACCAAAGTGGACTCGATGTAAAATGAGTTCCTGAAGCAGGCGATCGAGACAGAGCAAACACTGCCAGTTAGCCACCGGCCTTTAACTTGTGCTGGGAGGCCTGCGGGTGCACGCCATGTTGATATCTCCTGTTATGAAAACATTCTCACATGGCAACAGTATGTGTCCCGTTTCCTGACATCCTGAAAAACTATTTTGTTACATTTGTGAAAACTTAAAGATCTGGGAACAATATTTTCATCATAAACAGTTTTTTACGTAGGACATTCTACTCGACCGCTTTCTGTTTCAACATTGGGGCTACAGGAGTGACACTGACTGGCACTATTAAGCTACATTATCACGACTCTGTAGCTCCTGGCATCTCCACCCAACACCTTTTCTATTCCAAGTTGGCATCAGAGGAATTATTTGAGGTAAAAGATGAAGACAAATATCACCATTAGGATGTTTTATGGCGTATGCCGACTCAGTTTCCCCCCTCGCTCGCTCTCCCTTTCCTCCATCTGTGCCACTCACTTTCTCTCTGTCTCCCAACGGGGATGAAAAGGCAAGGAGAGAGAAAGGAGGAATAGAAAACTGAGTGAGCGCTGTCAATAGCAGTGAGTTCACTGCTAATCTGGCTACACTACAAAGGTTAGCAGATCTGACTGTCAATAGTGTCTTGTGGGGAGGAGGGAGGAGACACGGAGGTGAGGTGGTGTAGGGAGGGGTGGTCGCTTTGAGAGAAAGAGATACTTTGATATTTCGGAATGTTAGAAGGGTGAATGTGGAGAACTGGAGGTTGGGGATCTAATTACCGGGCCATAATTGGGGGCTGGGGAATAGGTTGCCGTCCTCTCAACTCGCTGCAGATCAATTATGTTAAGAGAACATCTGTAAGTAGAGCTTAATGAGGTCCATTAGAGCAACATGCGCTGCCTTCCCTAACGGTGCTTGTCAGCTTCTTGGATGAGCTGGAGTGTGCTGCTGACTGGGGACCTGGTGGAGGGGCTTAAATAGGAGAGGAGGCTCGACTGTGCGCTGCTTTTCCCTGTCAGAGAAACAGAGAGACACACAGAGATACAAGCAGGGAAGGAGAAGGGGGAAAGGGATGCTCTGTGAGAGAGCTGCAGGAGCCACAGAGCAGCGAGGGGAGCAGAGTTTAGGGTCAAAGCTCAGCTATTAACAGTTATCAAACCATAAAACTTTGGCGGCAAAGTTTTCTTTAGAAAAGCGGGAGCTGGCCGAGCTCTCACAAAGTTACCTTCTGGAGATTTTCATTCAAAGTCAAGAGAACACAGAAGACGAAACCACGGCAGTATTTGTTTTGGGCATCCCTGGCTGTAGCTCCTTCAAGGTATGTGTTATCAGTGCTCTGCTTCTCTTGGTTCTAAGCTTAGCCCCAGCGAGGGCTGCGTGTAAAGAGCTGGTTGAGCTCCCGAAATGTCATGTATGCAAGGCTGTTCAGAGCGTGTCTGGTTTTGGTGCACGTTCGTTTGTGTCTTCATTACAGGCTGATGGTTGGGGTCATAGTGTGTAGCAGAAGTCCCCTCTCTCCGGTTTTGCGTTTGGCAGAGTACTGTATGGTGCATGACAAGACCCGGCTAGCCGCGCGATGCTCACCGCTCCCCCCGCTCTCCACATACACTCCTGCTTTCTGTCTTCATCTTATATTCATACGGAGAATGAATAATTGGCTGAACACAGCAAGTGAAAGGAGGGTGGAAGGGCACCAGGAGAGGGGTGGAAGCCTCACACACACTGCAGCAGATTGCATGATTACCGAGATAGGCCTCCTTGAAATAATTCAATCCATGACAAAACCTAATTACTGGCAGGTAATACCCTGTCAGCTTTAATGCATCTCATCACTCATAATGGCGCGGAGAGCATTTTATGACCCAACTCATTATTGCTGCATTTTTGGCTGGAGTCGCATGCCAACTATTGACTTGTGTCTCCTCCTTCAGTGCCTTCCACACTTTCATTTGTCTATCATCATATTTATATGACACATCTGTGTGTGTGATAGGGAGCAGTGGTGCGGTGGGGAGGAAGGTATGGGGTAACCATACCGTGACACTCGGGCCTCCTCGCTGCCTCGTCTCATCTAAACTAGGTCGCTAATTGATGCACGACTTGACACGAAAACCTGGCGAATGCATTTGTCCTTTAATACAAGAATGATTAAAAGCAACTATGGCGAGATGATAATCAGAGTTGTTGATGTTAACCCAGCTGGAGACCTCCCTTTGCCACAGGCTGGGGTAATCACAGAACCATTATATGCACTGTGATGTTTGCATTTTCTCACACTAGTCTTTTACCAAACAAAAGTGCCAGCAGTAGACAGTACTTTCTTTCTCTTTTGGGGGCTTAAACTCGGACTGATCTTTTTAAATGTTAATAATTAGAACCCTGTGCAGATGTACTGTAGGCTGAAATAAACAATGCAAGGAGTTACCTCTGTGACTGAGAGCTGCTCATCTCAATATTAGTGTCAGTGTTAGGAGTAAACTGCTCTACCTACACGTGGACTATTGCATTTGCTTCTGTATCTATAATGTAGACCCTCCAAAATCAAAGAAAGTGGGCGTGTACGGGAGGCATCCTTTAACCAAACAGCTGCTAATAACTGATCATAAGACTGGAGGTGGGAGAATACTAAGAGAAACTTCAGTCTCTGACAGACCCGAGCTCCCTGCAGCTTCCACCTGTAGCTAGCTGCTGACACACCAAGCAGTCGCTCCTGGAAGTCTTTGTTTCCAAGCTCCAGGTCAATGTGGCGACCTGCGCTGCCAGTTGCTCCAACTCTGGCAATCTGTAGCTGCTTCAATTCGCAGCTTTAGTTTAGGCTTCGGTTGAAACTTGCTGAGAGAGGTGAGTGATCAGAAGAATGAGCCTTACTGAAAACAAAGGTGACAGAAATAGCGTCGAAAACAAGGCTTCATACGTGTAAGAGTTTGGGAAGAGCGCGCTTACTGCTCGGTGAGGGAGCCGCTGTGCGTAACCTCTGCTCTGCCTGCTGATGAGCCAAGCAGCATGCAGCAGGAGCCGCTGTGATGAGGTTGCCAGTGTCGTGGAGGGGAAGCATCTCTTTGTCGTTCTGTCATTCGCTGCCTGCCTCTCTCTGCGCACCGATAAACGTGCTCTCACACACTGTGCGACGCCCGACGGGAGCAAACGCATCCGCCTGCGTTTTATTAGCCGGCGTTTCTCCTTCTCTTCATTCCACTTTGGCCGCCGTGCTGGATTGTTCCCTCTCTAACAAAGCCTGATCTCAGTCTGCCTGCAGACAGCTGATCTCCGGTCCAGGCGGTTCCGGGTTGCATGGTGGTGCTTCGGCTGCTCCAGCGGCTCAACAAATGCAGAAAAGGGAGAAAAGTTTCGGTAAGACGCTTTCTTTGGCTTCGGCTTGTATGAACGGAACGTTTTCTGTGTGTTTGGAGTGTTCTGCGACGACAAGTTACAGCATCTCTGCGTCGAAGGCGACGCGTTCACATCTGACCTGCTTTTGCTAGAAACGATCCATTATCTAACTTGCCTCATTTTATCGAGAGCACCTCACGAATGCGTGAGAGCGGTGTGCGTTTGTCGGTAATTAAACGGCAGACAGGTCCACACGGTGCTGTTCCATGTGTTTGTGCGAGGTGCGTGGAAATGCGAGTCTGTGAAATCCGTCATTGGCCTCTAACGATAATGCGCTCCCACGACAACAGTGATTAAACTCGGGGTGAAAACGCGAGCATCAGCTCGCACTGGAACACCGTTGTTGTCTCTGTTCGCCGTCCTCCATTCGTTCGGGATTCACACGATGATGCTGCGGACGCGCAGCAGCAGCAGCTTAGAAGCCCACAATGAACGGGGGAAAGGGAGGCTACGAGCCAGCAGCAAGTGAACAGATATGATTAGTACTCCGAGCTTTCTTTGGGAGCTTTTGTTCAGCACTTCCCCGGCAATCGAAAAAGCGAAGCGGCCACATTCCTGCCGTGCTTCCCCTCCTCTCTGCCGAGTTTATGGCACAGTAAAAGGGCTGTGGAAACTCTTGCTTCTTTTGGTTTGGTAATGAGTCGCGGGGACTTTGTAGTGTTAACGAGGCCGGACGGATCAGTGCCGCTGAGCGGGCGCGGGGGAGCAGCCATGCGCTCCGTTCTCTAAATCCAGCCAATTAACAAATCGGCAGCCCCAACACAACACAAGCGAGCTGAGCCGCCTCCCGCACCGCGGCGAGAAAAACTAACTTTTTGCAGAATTTGTGGGAGATTAAAAGGACGCACATCTGTTTTTACAGATTATTAATAGTTTGTAAACACATGTCATTCAAACTGCATCGTTTCCTGCTGCTGAACACATTTAACGCAGTTTTCATGTGACATTTAAACACGATAGAGGACGCTGTGTTTATTCCAGTGAACAGCAGGTTCAAGTTATCTGGTAATAAATACTGATCAGTCTGCACTTACAACTAAGCCAACTAACATAATAAAACGATGTTAGTAACCTCAAAGGACAAACGACTACAGCGACACGGTGCAGCCCTCAAACTCTGACAGGTTTTGATATTTAAAGATGACCCGAGCTAAACATGCAGCTTAAACACTGTGGTCTGTGTGTGTGGGCGGGGGTGGGGGACAAAGGGGAGTGGGACCGTGCCACTCCTCGGAGAATGGCAGGAGAATACTAATTCCAGCCTCATGCAAAAACTCAGTGACCCCCACCTTCTCAACGGCCCAACAAAGGCTTCCCATAGTTAGCTCAGGCCAAACAATACAGGCCACTGCAAACCTCCTGGGCTCTAACCACACCCCCAAAGACTAAGGTGCAAAAGAGCTGGGAAACTGTGGCGTGGGGTCTGTGTGGGCATGCACTGAAACTCAGTGTTTTCATTCATCGTTGTGTAAAAGCTGCTCTGCCTGGACATAATCAAATGTAAGGCAAACACGTGTGCTAAGGTCAGAAAAGTGTCGGGTTCCTGTAAGAAGTGTTTCTTTAATCAAACAATGCACCACGTCCTGCTCTGACTGATGTGCTAATCAGGTTGTTTCAGTCTGAATTATAAATGTTGCACAGCTCGTCTTTACTGTAACACCTTTATGGAAGCTGCTGCAGTCTAAACCTCATTCTGGATCTCTTTGAACTGCTCCCTGATTCACAGCAGCTTTGCATGTTTGATTTGCCAGATTTTTCTTACAACAGGTGCAAAAGCCCAAAGGTATTTATGTCTTCTCTGGACGGGCCGATCTGTAAACCACTACACTACGGCGCTCCTATTGTAAATATTGCCAAATAAAGGAAAACACCACACACACATACCTACAACATACATACATGTAGTAAATGTCATCACAGTTCACAATTAAAAAACAAATCTGTAACTCTGAGCATTTTGTGATAACACTGACTGTGCAAACACAACAGTGTAAGACTGAGGGCTGCATTAAAATCAAAGCACATTATCCCTGATTTTATGTCTTATTTCACTTTTCTTGTCAATGGTTTTAATTGCCATGATTTTAAACAGTGCATTACATGTATGTAACTTGAGGTCTAGTTCTCTGTTTATCCAGGTTTTGATTTTTTTTCATTTAATCGTTCTGTGATCCTTCATGTATTTACCTGCTCGATGATTTTAAAGCTTTGTTTGTGCTTCTCCCAGGTATACAAATGCTTTCCGTCCAGCCGGACACCAAGCCTAAAGGCTGTGCCGGCTGTAACCGGAAGATCAAGGACCGCTACCTGCTGAAGGCTCTCGATAAGTACTGGCACGAGGACTGCCTCAAGTGTGCCTGCTGTGATTGCAGACTGGGCGAGGTGGGATCCACTCTGTACACCAAAGCCAATCTCATCCTGTGTCGGAGAGACTACCTACGGTAAGAGAGACCGCTGACGTTTTGGCAGTAAGCGAACGCAGCACACCAAGTGTTAAATGTTCGATTGTATTTTCAATGTGTATTTTATTTTTATCTCCTTAGTATTTTGTTTCATATATAATCTTTTTAAACAGGCACTAGTAACCATCACAGGAGTGTGAGCCAATCTTCCTAAATTGGTTCCAGGTAGTAACTGCATCATTGTGTCGGAATAACAAGGGTCAGTTATGTACATAATTCTTTAAAAAAAGACTGACAGCATGATGTTACAATATTAATGTAACTACTCGCTGAAATGTGATGATTTTATTGGAAATGGCAGCAACTCTGATATTGAAACATTATCATGATTAATAAAGTTAAAAGGTAATAAAGTGCCTGAAGAACTTTTACTTGATTTTCCGCGCAGTCCGACCCATAAATAGAAACGTTATTTCACATTAGCAGTGACACGTCCTTTATAGCTTCTCTCGCCTACAAACTGGGACATGGTGGAGTATTTCACTACTGTGACGGCAACTGCAACATAAGAACTGTTGTTACTAAATTTAAAAAAGGAAACTTATTCGTTTGTATCTATGTGAATATTTCATTTTCAGACTCTGTCTCTGTGGGCACGTGTGTGATAAGTACAAAAACAGCAGAAAATAAATAAGTTAGTGATTCTGTAACAACAGTCACAAAGAGTCAAAGCACCGGAAACAATAAACCTCGTCACAGTAATTCATTATCTCTCGAACCTAATTGGTGCACAGCAACATTTCATTATGACCAAACGATTCATGCTCTCTTTTTGTGTAATATTTTATCTATTTATCAGTGTG
This sequence comes from Pundamilia nyererei, assembly GCF_000239375.1. Classification (NCBI taxonomy): domain Eukaryota; kingdom Metazoa; phylum Chordata; class Actinopteri; order Cichliformes; family Cichlidae; genus Pundamilia; species Pundamilia nyererei. The sequence goes on from NW_005187451.1 coordinate 2,949,656, forward strand.
TGCGTTTCAGTAGTACTGTGTAACCAAGTGTGTTCACGTGGTCTGCATATTCACTGGAACAGACTGTAGTTTCGATACGTACAAATAGAAATAGAAGATTTTATTTGGCAGAAATCGAGTGTTTCTGTGCTCCTGTATAGAAACACAATCGTTGGTATATTTGTACGTATAACTGATAATAAAACACTGGATCATTTAACTTCTTTAAATGGGAATAAAATCTGGAACTAATCATTTTTTAATTTTACAGACAAGGTTTTAATTATTTATTTATTTTAACACTGCAGTGAATTGTTTTTTCATCCACTGTAATGCAGTAAACATTAGCAACAGTAAGTGTTTGTAGCTACAGCTTTTGAATAAATCAAACATTAATTATCCATCAGGGTCGTGGGTGGCTGGAGCCAATAAAAATGAATTATTTCCAATTAAAATCTTTTTAAAGAATGTAACTATTATTAAAATTTCAAATATATCCATTTCTGACTTTACGTCATCACAAAGACGATTCTGAAGATACTGAAACACTTTAAGTTCGATCCTTTCTGTGTTGTCGTGGCCTCCTGTGGGCTGATGTCAGGAAACAGCTGCTGTTGTTTTTGAAGTTGCGTTCATGTTAAATCAGCTTGTAGTTTATGGCGAGCCGCCATTACAACCTTGAAGTTTAATCTGCATGCGGTTTGTTGTTGAATTTTTGGATTTGTGAGAATGAAAGTTTTGTAATTTCACATCGATGCTTAGCGCTGTGATGAGGTCACTCTTCTGTTTTAGCTAAATGTTTTAATGGAGTTCGAGTAGGATATGAAGACATGAAGGTTTCTGACAGCGTTACGTTTCTTCTTTGCAGCTCTTCCATCAAAGTCGACTGAATGAGACTTCAGTCTCAGCTGATGCAGGTTTATAAACAGCACATTTGCATAATGACTGAAAGCAGCACCTCTGACTAACGGTGAGCCGCAACGTCAGTTTCATGGTCATTAATACGCAAATTATCATGACCATTGATCAACAGCCACACTGATCAATGGTCATTGTTAATCAGCGGTGCTGGTTTCAGATGAACAGATTCAACTTTTGGGACTGACAATAAACCGTTCATGGAAGCTGTAGCAGAGTTCATGCTGTCATAGCATCACAGGGGTAAAATGAGCATGTTGTGGGTGTTGTCTTCAGTAGTGTTAGAGTTTAGCACCTGAGAGAGCATGCCCGGACCGAATCAGCATCACGTCCCACAAAACCTGATGTTAGCGGGTTTGTTTGCAGAGAGACGTGGCTGCAGTACGCTGCACTGTGATCATGTTCTCACATCCTCGGCCAGTTTGACAGCTATGGACAAATTTATTAATAATAGTAAACGGATTGTTCCTTATGCAACGTTTTGGTTTGGGGTTTTTGTCCTGTCCAAGCAGAATTATGGTCTGAATCCTTTGTTGTGTCAAACATATTTGCTCTCCTGGGAGGAGCACCGTAGCCTCGCTGTAGGCTCCTCTTGTTAACGTTTTTGTTTTATTTATTTACTTTATTATTCATATTGTCTTGTGGATGTTATGCTGCATCAGTCGGGGGGCGAACACCAGACTGTGAACAATAAGCAAAGAAATAGAAAAAGGAGAATCCCCCAGAACAGATCCCGGGCCCCCAGGAGGCCGCTAGATTTACGCAGACCCCCAGCAAGAGACACGGGGAGCTGGGGCTGCAGCTGAGCACCACCAGCCACATGATGGAAGTGATCAGTGCGGACCAACCACTGAGTAATATACAAACTGGGCATAGGGCAGTGAGGACTGTATGTGTGATGTATTTGTTTCCATGTTAGCTTTGGCTACGATGCACAGCTTGGCTGAGGCTGGGATACACGTGTGGACAGCTGCTATTCAACAAACCTGCTGTTGTTCATTCCTGATTTTGAAAATGTTGTATTCACTTCTCATGCCATGACAGAACATTTAGTTGATTTAACCTGTGATATCATCTTCTGCCATATTTAGTAGAGGAATATAGTTCAATGAGAACTTATCAGTGTGATCGTTTTAAGAAGACAAGTTTATTTGTTCCAAAGGAAAAGCAGCACATCGTCAGCATGCAGGCTTATCTTATGGTCTGTAGTTTCATTTTGAATTTCTTTAACATCTACGTTTTTCCATACAAACACCCAAAAGTGAGGAGGGAAGTGTGCAGCCCCGTCTGGTGGCCCTCCCGACATTGAAGGTTTGGGAAGTAAGATCATTTATCCTAACACTGCATTTAGATTCAATGTATGAAGACTGAACCATCCAAATTTGTGCAGATTCTAATGAAAACTCCCAGTTTACCTGTTCAAAAGCTTTCTCTGCATCTAAAGACACAGCCATTTGCTGATGAAGCAGTAATCTGTTACATTAATTAGTCTGTGTGTATTATTGGCTGAGTGTCGACCACTGATAAAACCTGTTTGGTCAGATGAATTATGAATGGAGAGATTGTTTTCATCTTTGCAGTGAGAGTGGGTGACAGCTGGATGGGACTGTAGGATCTACGCCTGCTGTAAGAGTTCATGTTTGGATGCTGTCGTTGGCCAATGTTCTGTAAAACTCTGCTTTTCCTGCTCTGCTACAATTTTACAAAATCAAACTGAAAAGTGATACATACAACATGCATTTTTGCACTGCGTCATGTTTGTTGCATTCAGCACACAGTAACGAGTGTGTGTGTCTGCTGTGTTGCACTGCTAGATGTTGCAAAGTAACAGACCAGAGGAGAGAGTAAGATGAGATGTACTTTATTAAACCCGAATTGGGAATTATTTTGTTATTGCAGTTAATACGACCACTACTACTAATAATAATAACAATAATAATAATAATAATAAGTGCCTGGTGCGTGTATAGACACACACAGATATATGCAGATGCACATGTGTGTGTGCTATACAGTGTGTTATGAAAAGCACTATTGATTAGTCAAATCGGACTCAATTATTATTCGTAATTGAAACAAAAGTTTAAAAAGTATTTTAGTTTCTTTACATTCAAATCGTCTTCCCTGATAGCAGTGGGCAACATCCTGTCCCACGATAGACACAGACATTGTAGTTGTCTTCCATCGATCATTTCTAATAAACCTGCTGTTCAGCTCGACTTTTCTTCCTCCTGTAGGATCGTTTGTTTCTGTTTGGGCTCCAAAACGTTGGACTCGTCCCCCTCTTCAGATTCGACCAGCAGCTCCAACAGGAAACATGTTCTCGACAGCGTTCTCACCGTCAAACTAGTTTGAACTCACTGTATTATTTTTCCCACTCTACCTTTGTGTCCACATCGAGTCCTGTGCTTCTAGAGTTTCTACTTTTAACATTACACTTAAAACTTGTGGATCACATGACCCTGAAAACTCCTTAGTTACAGCCTTTGCTCAGCCTGCTGTGATACACAATGACTCTACAGCAGGTTCAGTGCTCTGTGGTTTCTACTGGGACAACTGACAGACCTGGAATTCCCTCGTGGTCTTGAGTAGCATTCCCACCTTATTGCTGAAAGACGTCTGATTGCCCAGGATGAGACTGTTCATATTTCCTCCCTTTTGCTCTTTAGCTCCAGCTCTCAGCTGTTTCCTCTGTAGATCATTCAGGACAGCAGGTTTGGTTCAGTCCAGTCACAGAGGTATATTCAGTGCCATCAGCTGTTCAGTGTAAACAATGCAGCTCACAGAAAAACAACCACATGAAAAGTGTGTGTAATACATTTCTTACTTATTAAAAGTAACTCAGAATGTGATGAAGGAAAAAACACAGGAGCTGCCTCGACTGTACTCAGAGTATTTATGCCTAAAACACTTGTTAACACAGTACAATGTAAATGTTGTTTTTTGATTACTTTAAATAACTTTAAGTTACATTTATATAAGCGCATGCAGATACTAAATTGCCCGTAGGTGTGAATGGTTGTCTGTCTCTGTGTGTTGGCCCTGCGACAGACTGGCGACCTGTCCAGGGTGGACCCCGCCTCTCGCCCTGCGACAGCTGGGATAGGCTCCAGCGCCCTCGCGACCCTGAAAAGGAGAAGCAGAAGCAGATGGGTGGAGTTAAATCTATGAGAGTTTTTAGAGCAGGGCTCCGTGATGTGAATGACCCTGAATATGTGGAGTGTTTCGTGTCCACTTTGATAAGTGAAATATTACCCAAACCACAGCTTCAGGTTAGGTGGAGCCACTGGTTTCATCTTTTAAAAACATTAAAGCTAAAGCCTAAGCTAAAAGCTGCAGTAGACTAAAGTACATTTCCATGTGACATGCAGTGGAGTGGTGTATGAAGTAGTGAGATATACTCAAGTACAAAACATGTACGTTACTTAAATGCATTCGACCGTCGATCATAAAAACGAGGACACACTAATGTTTTTCAAATCTTTCTCGTGTCCTTTCAGTCAGTTGGTGTTTCACCCTTAGCCAGCACAAATGAATCAACCATCATGTTAGTAACAATACTCATGTACTGATTGTTAGTGTTACTGTGCTGTTACTGTTCGGGACATTCTTCGTACCAGTGTGTGGAGTTATTGATGCTTGTGATCATGCAGAGGCATCATTCCCCATCAAAGTATTCTTGTCAGTTTATGGTCTTATTCCAGAATCAGTTGATTTGGTTTCTGGTCCTTTGGGGGCCTTTTGGAAAACTCCAGGTGTCACGTGGCTTTTACTTAGGAGTGGGTTCCCCCACACAGGCCTGATTGGTGTTGTGCTGTTTGCCCTTCCAGAAGGTTCTCCTCTGTCCACAGAGCCGTGCTGCAGCTCCGTCAGACTCATCGTTCTGAATTTAACAGAATTCACAAGAATTTCAAGCAAACTTTTTTCTTTTTAAACTTTGTCATGATGAGTTTTTGTGTGAAGGGTTGAGGTTACAGGTCGCCAGTCTGTCACAGGGCTAACAAGCACAGACATTCACACTCACACTGACATTACACTAACGTAGCCCTGCTGTGGGAGGAAGCCATAGCACCCGGAGAGAACCCACACAGACACGGAGAGAACCCACACAGGAAGCCCCGGCCTGGTGGATCTGTGACCTCCTGTGAGACAACAGTGCTAATCACAGCACTGTACTGTGTTTGAAGATCAATTTAATTCATTCTGGAATAATAACATGACAAAGTGTGAACTTGACCTCTGACCTTGAGGTCATTGAGATTGAAACTTGTCAGAGTTTCAGTAGATACAGCTGTGGTATCAGTTTCAAACATCTGCCTCGTTCCTGAGTTATCACTTTCAAAACGCCGCCTGCCTTGTGATGACGATCAACCTTTGAGGGCTAAACTCGACACTCAGGCGGGCGACTGTGTGAACAGTGCAGTAACTGAGTTCAATGAGCAAACAGGACAAACCTCCTGTTTATTTAAATATTATATATAATATCATTGAAATATAAACTTTGCTCTTTCAAGCTGAATTCCAGCAAAGCACAAAAAGTGAGGAACAAAGAAGATTGTTGGTCAAGTCGAGGAGCAACAGCGAGTTTAGCAGCACAAGCCAAGCAGGCTCTGCCTCTAGTATCAGATCTCCAATTAATAACTGGAGCAGCCTTAATAAATTCCCATTTTCATGGACATTACCTCCGATGGTCCTTACAGAGCTGTAGGTGGTACAGAGTGAGGTTTATTCGTTCTGTCTCTGCATTTATATAAAAGGTCAGAAGTAGTTTGTTAAGAATGTCAAGAGACAGTTTTTATAAACGAGTACATCAAGACTGGAATAATAGCCAAGTCACGAACAGTGTCGGGAGGGTAGCCCTGAGTAACATGAAGATCAGATCGATTCTCATTACTACAAGTTCTCCGTGGCAGGTAGGACATGTATGTTATGCAAGTCTTCTGTTTGAGGGTTAGAATGATGGCAGGATGCTGTAAACGGACCAAACTTCAGTCAGGAGAACAACTGAGATAATCCATCCACAATACGAGGTTAGTCATTCATATACTGCAACAACATGGGAATTTTTTTTAATTCCTTACTTAGTTTACTTAAAGATTCCTTTATATTTTCTAAGAAAAGCAAAGACAGGTTACAGGGATTACTGGGAGCACAAGAGCTCACTGCGGATCAAGACTGGCATTGAAAGATGGGCAAACACAATACTGTTCAAGCTGAGGACCAGTCCTGCTGACAAGTGCCGGCTTCTGTCATCTGTCAGAGAACAAAAGTCCTTGACTGACTTGATGTGAACGGTTTGTGATCAACAGCAATCCAGACTGTAACACGGGGGGAGTATTTTGGAGCAGGAATGACGGCGAAGAATGAGATTAGTTAGTCTTTCATCTTCAAAGTTCAAGGTGACTGAATTGATTGGATGTCTAGTGTCATGTGAGGTCCCTGCCTTTGGATTAATGAATGGCAAATATAGCAAACTGCAGCATCCACCATCCAACAAAGAGACCCAGGGCCCGCCACACCCAGGGCCCGCCACACCCAGGGCCCGCCACACCCAGGGCCCGCCACACCCAGGGCCCGCCACACCCAGGGCAATCAGTGACTGCACTATCACACACACACACCAACCTTAACTATTTTATTTCTACTTATTTAGTTTATCTCAATCTGTCCACTCAGGTTAGCAACATCACAAGAAGATTTCTATAATCCGCTGGCTTTGTCGAGTGCATGATGCACCCACATCCTTCTCCACGTGAACCCCACTCTATTTAGCAGGATGACACGTTATTAGGCCTGACATAATCAAGGTTAATAGAATTCTTCAGGCGTCTGGAACCCAGAACGATGTAGTCCCACCAGCAGAGAAATAGTAATCCTCCAGCACAACACCTGCAATAAAAACTAAAAACAACAATAATAAACACACCAGGGGAAACCTGAAGAATCAGCACAAATGCAAACACAATCAAAGCTATGATCTTTGTGCTTCACTCTCTCTCTTAATGTGGGAAAATACAACAAGATTATTTTATGACCCCTGTGAAACCAGAGCTTACACTGGTGATACTGGTAATAGCATGACAACACTGTTTATGCTGATATTTGATTTCCACAGTACAGAGGGATGAAAGCTCGGAGGAGGATGGAGAGCAGACAGACTGACACATGTGAGTTTAAAAATGTGCAGAAAAGGAAGACTGTGGTGTGCGTGTCGGTGCTAATGTGAGGAGTCCAAGGTTGGATGCAGGAGTGGAAAGGCGATTGGGCATCTGTTAATGGAAAACTGTAAATTGTAGGCATCCGTTTTAAAGGCAGCACCAGGAAAACACTCATTTATCTATCTGTTCATTCATTTTTTAATCCAACTTCAATTTTCCTCTACAGTGGTTTTAGTAAGATTGTAACTGCCAGCAAATGCACAGCACCATCAACACTGCTGGATTTATTAATGTTTGGAAAAGCTGGCTATCAGTGAGGGATAAGCCTCCATGTACATGATGGGTCAGTTTAATCGTTCACATTTTCTCCTCACTGAGATCAACTTTCTACTCCACAGTCACTGTGTAACCCTGTGTAAATACAAATGAAAAATGCATCATGCTTTTATCTGGCTCATGACGCATTGTCAGTTTGCATATCAGTGTCAGGCCTGACTGTGACATCAAGTCAAGCTTTATCTGCAGGGGCGGGCAGACGGCGAATAGAAAAGCCTCTCGCCTCTAACATTCATGTATTTTAAATCTCATTCGGATCAAATTGTTTCCATCATTACATTTATAATAATAATGTAACAAGCAGTTTAGTGTGTGATTACTTGTTTTTTAAATAACAGGATATTCAAGTGAATAATTGAAGGTCGTAATCGACATTCTGAAATATTCAGTCTTTTTAGACCAACTCCACTGATTCATGGCTCCATCAACATCCATTCTGTCTCCCTTCTTAATGTGAGCATGTGGATGTAGGCCACATGTTGCAGTGAGTCGGCACTGATGGCCTTCTGCCCTGGACAAGCTGGATGTAAGCCTTAAGTGGCCCAAATGCAAAAAAGTAATTAGGAACCAAATATGACAAATGTGTAGTAAATATTAGGGGTGCAACGATACACAAAATTCACGGTTCGGTTCAATACTTTGGTGTCACGGTTCGATATTTTTTCGATACAAAAAAATGTTCATGCTTTTTTAATTTTTCATTTATTCAAATTATAAATATATATTTTAACTCAAAAGTACAGTTTTTAAATTTAATGTTGCTGAAACAACAAAGGGATAAAAAACTAAATCTAACTGATTGAGGAATCACTCATCTTTGGAAAAGAGAGTTTATTACAGAGAAATGGCTCTTTCCAAAATAAAAGCTCTACTATAGCTTCTTCTGGGCTATATTCTCAGCAGCATATTAAACATATCAGGTCCCCATGAGGAGAATCCTGTGCTAACGGCTGTCTAAATGACTCGGGTAAAGTTTGTAGCATGCTGCTTGTTGTTTTTGTCTGCTTCCACTTGACTTAGCACCAGGATGATGTCGGAGTAAACGTCCAGTCATACTCGTTGTGTTCCCACTAGTGCTGTCAGCGTTAATCTGAAATGACGTTAACGCCACAACACGGCAAATCTCCGTTAACGAGCTACCGCGGATCGCCCCGTGGGTGGGGCTGGACGGCCAACACGTTAACGAGCTAACTGCGCTAACACACTAGTTCCCACCCATGTAATTGAGCATTGGTGGCACATCCAACATACTGTTTTACTTTAGTCCATGACTCGCTTACCTTCAGAGTCATACGTCACATGAAGACCAAAATAGTTCCAAAGGTCAGATCTGAATGAGGGTGGAGGAGGTTCAATTTGCCATGTTGCAACGGGCTTAGCTTCTGTCTTGCTAGCTTGCGCTGCGCTCACTGGATCTGCGCTGGACAGTGCAGCCTAGGCGGAGTAGTCGAACGCAGATCCACTGAGCGCTCAACACAGACAGCATCGTCAGAAGGAAAGTTGATAAAATAAATTTAAAATGTTGTATTGTTCGATACATATGTGTACCGAACCGAAAGCACTGTATGAACGGTTCAATATCGATACGAGTATCATTGCACCCCTAGTAAATATGCACTGGTTTCCTTAACTATGCTCGACATTTATAGCACATTAACAGCATCTGAGCGTCATGTCGTTAAGAAAAAGGGGGAAAAAACCAAGCAAATAATTGAGAGCTGTATCTCGCCCTGCAGTCGTCGCTTCTACTGTTTGTCAGAAACAAGAAGAAAAGGCTGAGGAGTTTCAAACTGTGCAAGAACTGGACTGGAAATCAGTGGCGACAGTTCTTATGGAGTGATAGATGCAGATTTTACATTTCTGGTTCAATAGATGAAAAGAGGTCGGGATTGAGATGCGACAGTGAGTGTGTTCCTATACAGCACTTTGCTACTCTGAGCATTCAAAGCGCACAACTTGCCTTAGTCACACATTCAGATAAGCTCTATTGTCTACAGTCACACTCTGATGGACGTATCAGAGTGCAGCTTTGAGTTTGTGTCTTGCCCGAGGATATTTGGGCTGCAGCCAGGGATCGAACTACCAACCTTCCAATGAGGAAATGACCTGCTACAGCCACCCCACCCGTGCAAAGCCATCTGTAAAACACGGTGGAGGCCACGTCGTGGTTCGGCACTGCAGACAGTAGTGTGGGGGATTGATTGACAGCGGCTTCGTTTTTCAGGATGACAGTGATCCCAAACATACTGCTGTGGCGTGGGTGTGGTCTCTGGCCGGCTGCAGAGGGGTGACGCAGTGAGCTCGGGGCGGCGCAGGGGCGGGGTGAACAGGTGTGCTGGGACATGAGTGTGATTATGTCTCTTTATATGTTCACAGTGACAGTCAGAGGGGCAGAGACGTGAGAGCGGAACAGGAGTGTCTGTGTCCCAGTGACAACAAAAACCACAGTGTGATCACATTCGAAAATAAAGTAGTGCTGTCATCACGTCCGCGTCCTGTCTATGCTTAACGGGTCCAGCGTTACAACTGCCAGTGAGGTCAAAGCATACCTGGGTAGAAAAACAGGAAATGGGTTAGACATGGGCACCCCTGAGCCCAGACCCCACATTGCTGAAGCAGTGTAGGATCAACTTATGAGAGCCATTTATGAACTACTGCGTTTATATTGGAAAGGTTAGTATATTCAGGTGCCCACTGAGGAAACAGGGGAATGGCCTTTGACCACATTCTCTGTCGCAGGAATGCCACTAGTGAAAAAATGAAGTGTTGTGTAAGTGATGTTCAACCGGGAGAGGAATTGCAATTCATGTCCACTGAACAATAAAGAGGAAGTGGAGGCAAAGATGTTTGGACTTTGAGTCTTTGTAGCGCACAGCTGTGCAACACATGACTGCTGCGGTCATGTGGCACCAAGTACCAGTTTAATGGAAAGCCCTGGACCAGGCTTTGGAAAGTCCTTCAAGAAGCCTGGAGAAATAATCCTGAGTAGTACCTTAATTAATTACAAGAAACCTTGAGAAAGGGTCAAGTCTGGATTGGAGAATAAAGTGGTAATGGTGGAACTGGCAGTGAATTGGAAATACTGTGTTTTTCTTGTACACTGTATGTTTCAATACATTGCTGCACTTGTTTCCAAGTATAGAATAAGTATGGAATAAATAGGTGGCTGAGCCTTATACAGTATTGTATGGTTTGTCCTACGTCCTAAATATTCTATATCTACAGACACAAACATGGATGTCAAACCTCAACATTGAAGTTTACCTGAAGCCCACACACACAGGGACCAGTACCTCCTCCTTCACTCCCACCACCCTCTGGAACACAAACTTGGAGTAATCAGGTTCCCTCTGAAACATGCAGTCATCCTAGTTGGGCTTACCCCAGAGAAACTCAGGAGAGTTTTCTCCAAGCACGACATCCCAGTTTACTTCAGACCCAGCAACACACTCAGAAACTGGTTCATCCCAAAGACAAAACTCCAAAACACAAACTTAACAATGTGGTGTATGCCGAGGAATGCCCAGACCTCTACATCGGAGAGACCAAACAGCCACTTCACAAACGCACAACACAGAAGAGCCACCTCCACAGGACAAGACTCAGCAGTCCATCTGTATCTAAAGGTCAAAGGTCACTCTTTGAGGATGCCAATGTTCACATGTTGGACAGAGAAGACAGATGGTTTGAGAGAGGAGTGAAAGAAGCATCTATGTCCACTGTGAGCGACCATCTTTGAACAGAGGCGGGGCTTACAACACCAACTGTCTTCCCAGACGCCTTAACGCCCACTCGCATCCTGGGCCATCTGACCTCAGGAAATCACATGATAGGGTGGGGCCAGGTTTCACAATGAGCTCACCTGAAACCCTGGCTGATTGTGACCCTCACCCAGTTTCACACCTTGGCTCATGTGATTAGGTAGAGGGTCAATAGGGGGTCCAAGACCCACTTAGGGACACTCCCATAGGGCTTCAAATCTGGGACTGTCCACCAGTTGCTCTTAGAGCTGAAGAAGCTTCCACGTCCTCATTTTAGGTTTGAAGGCGTTTTAGTAGATGAAGGTGAAAGGCTTCAACATGAACCGAGCTGCGGTCTGGGGAAAGCATCGAAGGGGGCTGGCAGCGGTTCCCGGGCCTGGCAGGCAGGGAGGGTGGGGCACGAGAACGAACAGCTTGTAGAACTGGGGGAACATATGTAGATGAGAACTGGGAAGCCATTCATGTGTCTGAAACTGGGTTCCACTCTTGTCATCGACACCAGACTGTCAGCTGCTCTACCTTCTGACACGACTCAAGCTCAGTTGAACTAAGTTGCCAGTGGTAGCTTATGTGGTTTTTACTCTCATCCCATTTATTTGATATCCTCTGTCCTTCCAGACTGACCTTTATGGTCTTAATAAAATGGTCTATATTGACATTAAAGGAATAGAAAGATGGTGCTATGGCTTATGGGCAGGTACAGGCTCAGCTCACCTTTTCACTGAACAGTGAATGTGCCCGTCCACTACAAAATTCTAATTCAAAATGCACTTCTGTCTTTTTAATTAAACTCTAGTGCAGTTTGGAGGCTATTTGACCTTTACTGCCCTATCTTTATGGGGAATGCCACAGGTCATTTCTATGCATATATTACTGGATTACCCGCCTCCCTTTTCCTCTTGATGATCCTTGAGGCTTTACAGATTAAGGACAGGTTTGGGTCTTAAGTATAGCCTATTTTTAATCTGCTATGTGGGGAGTATTTTAAGGCAGGAGAGCTCTAATATTTAAGGCTTTAGTTAAGACAATTAGGGAGAGTTGGGTTTTTTAATGTCATGATAGTAACATAAAAATGCAGTGCTTAAAAAATATCAACATCAGCAGCCACCAGAGCCAATAGTTTTTTAAAGAGTTTTTAAATTATTATTAAATATTTCAGATCTCTGCCTTTTTCTGGTGGCGCAGGCCTCAATCCAAATCACCACATCAAGTCAATCACTGCATTCCCTGAAGGACTTGACTGGCTTCCAAAAAATGCTGAGTAAAAAATTTTTCTTTGCAAAACGAAGTCAAAGTTACTAATTCAATTCAATGCAACTTTATTTATAGAGAAGCAAAACAACAGCAGTCGCTTTATGTTGTAAGGTACATTATTACAGCAAAATAAGAAAATCAAAAATAAGATTTGTTCAGTTATTCACTGGAAAACTTTTCATAGAAACAAAAAGAAAAATTGATGTTATGAATTAATACAGAAAAACACACATACAGGTCAGTTTAGTATGAGAGTAACTGTGTAAACCGACACCAGGGATGCTGACACACATTTATCTGTGCACGATGTACAAATTTGTGATTATTTTTTTCCTTTGTTGAATCAGAATATTTCATTAATCCCTAAGAAAATGTGTGGTTACAATCGCTCCAAGACAATAAGAGCAGTAACAAACTGAAATAAATTATAGACAATCCTGAGCATCCTCCGACAGATGTTCAAAGATCTCAGACGCCTCCAAAAATAGAGACGAGTCTGGGCCTTCCTGTAGAGGGCAGTGGTCAGTCCAGTTCACTGTCAACGTGTACTCTAAGGTATTAATACTCCTCCTCATCGCCCCCTCGACTGAAACAGGCGTCCTCCTAATGTCCACAATCAAATCTTTGGCATTTGTCACGTTGAACTATAGATGATTCTGCTTGTACCACATGACACAGCAGACAACCACAGCCCGGTACTGCAGCTCATCACCCTCACTGATGCATCCGTCCACTGCAGAGAAGTAAAGAAACCAAAACTAAACTCAAAAGTCATCATCCATCCAATTCGCGGTTACAGGATTAGACTTGGTAACCTGTGATGTGATGGACTCGCATTTTCCAAAACTGTTTCTTGACATCTTTTATTAAATTCAAGGATCACTTGGTCTTAACACCCGTTGGTTTGACACTGATTGAAGAACGACACAAAGGGCTGTGTGCCTTTACGTTGCAGGAGGCCTTGTAGCTGTAGCTCAGAGCAATTTTTGTTAGTTGGTTTTGTTTGTTGGGTTTTTTGTCATGTTTAATGTTGTGTATGAATAAAGTGCCCTGTATGGACACTGTGTGAGCCTGGGCTCCATGTCTTGCCTGGCTACAGTCAATGCTGGCTGCAGCACATTTGGCTGCCATTTCTCCTCTACAGGCATGTGAGAGTACGATAACACACTGCTGTTTAACACATGATGACATGCAGCATGGACCCCACTGCAAGCCCCTCACGTTCTGGCACAGGTGGTTTTTGTACTGTGGTGGAGAATCATCCACAGTTTTCATCCTGTATGCACGTTACACACACACATCACAAATGTTTTTCCCTCACTTCTGGAAAGTGAAGCGTCACATAGAGAGAAACTTCCACGTGGACCTGTACTTCTCACACTCTTTAGCTTTTAGTGTTTAATAGCTGCAGGTGACAGGAGATTATTGTGACATCAATGCATCTGCATGATTCATGTGGCTTGCATGAATACCCAGCAACAGGAGGATTGAAGAACTATGGAACAGATTGGGGATGTAGAGAGTTCCAGGACAAAGAAAGATTGACCCCTGTTAGCTAGCCATCCTGTATCAAGAGTATTTTGACTAACAGCTCAGTGAGGATCTGTGCAGATGTAGTTGTCGAGCTGTGGTTTGAGATTAGCTGGAGCTGGTTCGGTTCAGTGTGATGAGCACTGCTGCTGTGTGTTACTGATGCATCCCATAGCCTGTTTGTGTCTGATGAAAGCGATCACCTCATGGTAATAGAATTGATCAAACCTAGAATCTGCATGTGTTACAAATGAACATAAGATACAGACGTGGAAGCAGATCTGGCTACAGGTGTTAGAGGAGGTCGGTTTGGTTGGTGGCAGTCCCACCTACAGACAGTATGTGGGTAGCATAGGCATCGCTATGAGATCTGAACCTCTGAGTTCTCAGTTACTAGCTGGTCAGACACCACTGTAACCCTCCCCCAGCTCCAGGCTGTTCCCAGTGCACATGCCAGTGAGGTGTTTCAGATAATCAGCACTGCTCAAATGTACTCTGCTGACTTGGGAAGAACATTCAATTCAATTCAATT
>NW_005187451.1:2970590-2972875 GCF_000239375.1 Pundamilia nyererei
TTGTAAAAAAATGACTCAAAAAAGACATGTTTTTGTAAGGTTTTGAGCTAAATGTGGAAAAATGTTGCCGTTAACTTCAACATGTTTCACTTTACAAACGGTGCGTCAAATAATCCTCATGGTGGCAAAAACATCTGTTTGGCTGTTAAAACAGTCAAACAACAGTCAGCAAGAACTGAAGTAAAGCTTGGGGTCCTCCTGGCTTGCATCAGGTTAGGCTCTTAACACGGTCTCTGCCAATAATGAAATATTACAACAATCAATGTTTTCACATCATGCAATAATGTACATTCCTACCAAAAATGTGCATATTCTGTGCAGCGATTCATGAGCCACTGTTAAGTTCATAACCATACTCAGCTGGGAAAAGTGTTCTGAGTAAAGCAATGCTAACGCTAGTATCAGCCTTTTTTCTTCATCTTGTGACAAAAACTTGATCTACATTTGTGCTACAGAAAGCTTCTTAGAGGACTGTCATCGTTGGGTTTGACCAGGCCCGGGCTTTGCTCAGATTCATTATCAAGAATTTATTTGTCTGCCTTTTCTTTGTCACACATTGTGCTTCATCACCGCATTTTCAACCAATAAGGAGCCAAGACACTCCAGCAAATGTAGGTGTTCCTGTGCATAATGCCTCACTGTGATATATAGATAAACATAATTTCCTTCCATAAAGTATTCTGATTCTGATATAAAGGCTGTTCGTACTTAGGAATAAATATAAAAAGACATTGTTTCTGATGGCTTGTTACAGCGAGAGCAACAACTGGCGTGTCAATCAATCATATTTAACATTTTTCAGGTCACAACAAGCTTCAGCTTCATTTTGCATCAAATTTGCTTTTAAGTTAAATTATATACATTTAATATTTTAAGCATAAAAGTAGTCTCATGACTTGTTTGTAAATACTGTGTGACTATGTCATGTTATGTCATATGCTAGAGGGTCACATGGCATTTAGCATAACACAAGCAAATTTGTCTATCTGTGCAATTTCCACCTTGCAGCTCAGTGAGGTGGCACAGAGATGTTAAAAGCACCCAAAACACCCTATAATTGTTCTGTTGTGTCAAGGGAAGCTTGGCTGCCATTAACCTCCCAATACCACAATTCACTTCACACATTTAGCGATTACCTTCCCAATAATGCTTCAGTCTGAGTGTTCTGGAGTTCCTGTAATTAAATTGGGCTTTTCACACGTAAGCTAAAATGCTAAAGGATCAAATTGGGTGATCTTAATCACAAGCGAATAACTTTGAAGGAGGGTCACGTGTGCTGGATGTCTGTCTCACATCCTGATGAGATGGGCCACATTAACTGAAGAAGAGGTCGAGAGCGGGACGCTTTTCTGTTTTGTATAATTTGATGGAGAAAATGGCGCGCCTTCAACGACAGTTATTATTTAGCCTGTATTCAAACTATTAACCAATCATATTTTAAAGAGTCTTCATGAGAGACCCACGTGAAAGTTAGGAAGAGAAAGACACATTGTTCCTTCCACTGGATTTTTGATCATTGTGTGTAGTGTGTCGTCAGTGATGTTTGGGACAAAGACACACTATTTGTAGTTTTTCCTCTGTGCAAACAGTCAGTATGTGACTAAACTGAAGCTTTAATTCATTTTACCAAGATTGGAACCCAGTTTATACCCTGTTCCCCATTTTTAGAGGTTAAAATTTTAGAGTTTTATGGCCGGATCCGTCCTGACGCAGACATGGTATATGACGTGGTGAATTTTTATTTATAGTTTTTCACTGTAAAATGTAATGTAGGCTCCTTAGGAAACCCAAATAAATCTGTCACAGGGACACCAACAATTTTATAATAGGCCGAATAGGCCTGGATTCAGAGATGTGTGGACAGTCACATCAAAGTTGTGGGTTGACTCAGCATCCAGTGAACTGGAACTGTGGAATCGATACCCTTCAATCCAGGCTTGTGTTGGACGGGTTTCTCTGAGTTTCTGATGACCTGGGCAGGTGCACGGGGCAGAGATCTTCTCTGAAACCATCCCAACTGTACTGTGGGGCTCCACATGCCCCAGGTACCACACTGAGATCTGGAAAAATACACATTTTACAGGTGATCGTTTTAATCCAGCGGTCCCCAGCCTTTTTTGCGCCATGAACCGGTTTATGTCCGACAGTCTTTTCATGGACCGGCCCTTAAGGTGTCGCGGATAAATACAACAAAATAAAACCAGTACCAAAAAAAAAGAAGATTCATTCATAACACCTGGGAAAAGACCCAGGAAAACTGAGTTAACAATAAAAACGATTTTTTT
>NW_005187451.1:2974393-2975510 GCF_000239375.1 Pundamilia nyererei
AGAAGTTATCAGCAAATCTTTGTAGTTTTGCTCAGCTGGCAGAGTTTCACACAACTTCACCACAACATCTCCTCCAATCCCAACTAAAGTCTTCTTCCCAGTACCACCTTGATAAACAACAAAATCATGGAGCATACCACAGGATGAGCACCGGGCCCAGGTTTTCAATCCCCAGGGGTGGGGCTTTCCCTTCACATACTGCCTGATTGGGCCGTGTGTCCCCTTGAAGGGTACCATTTGCTCATCAACAGAGTTGTACTCCTCTGGGACGATATCCAGGCATTGTTTGCGAAACATTTCAAACCATGGACGGATCTTCCAGCACTTGTCTTCTGCATCTCTGTGTAATAAATCTGTATTGTCAGTGAAATGTAGAGATCCCAACAGGGTTTGAAATTGGTTGCGGGACATGTTATCTGCTACTATAGGACACCTGGTGTCATTTTCCCAGTATGCTCGATTTCCAGGCATTTGGCATAGACCCATCCTCAGATAGAGACCAATGAGTATTTCTAGTTCTTTAACAGCGGTATTTACATTTCTCAGATGGTTGGATTTTTGTACACTGTATAAATTTGTTTGTTCCATTAACAACATCAGCATATCATCTGTGATGAAGTTTTTGAAGTTCTCCAGTGGAGTGTGGATCTCATCTGGAGGTTTGGCACAGGGTCCCTTGAATGTGATCTCAGGGGCTTCGAACATCTTCTTTCTCCAGGAGAATTTTTGTCCTTTGATAGCTGCTTTGGGCTGCCCAGTGTCCAAATGGCTGTGGCTCTGTCTCTAAATCACTTGAATCACAACTGTCTGAATCACTGGATTCACTTGATTCATCACTCTCCACGTCTTTGTAGGGGATGTAATTAGGGTCTCCAGAATCTTTCACATCCCTCATACTCACTCTCCTCAGCAGTGATAAACTCTAGCGCATCTTGAACACTATATTTTTTCTTTTTATCCATTCTACCAAACAGTGAAAATGACAAAAAAAATGGGGGGTAACTGAAAAACGCCTCGACAAAGCTAAAGTAAAGTTCCATCACAAATTTAGGTAATTTAATAAATTAGTTATGCTTGAATTTAGTTAAATATGACTGAGAATTAACAACAAAGAATA
>NW_005187451.1:2977224-2992257 GCF_000239375.1 Pundamilia nyererei
AAATCCTGTGGTGAGATGCTAGAAATCCTTTGGCTGTTATTAACCCGGGGTCTGTAATTATGCAGATTGCCATAGATTTCTTTCTGGGTGCCTAGAAGTGAGATCCAGGGGTTGTTCTCAGCACGACAGGCGGATGAGGGAATGGTTGTGCATTACTGAACTTGCCACATTCATCATGTTGACTGATGGCACAGGGAGTCAGTCCCCAGGTCCCGGTGGTTAATGTAGTGGGTAATTAACTGTCATTTGCCTAGTAATAGGCTGATGATCAATGGTTTGTTAGGAAACAAATTCTAATCCAGCAGCTGATGAATGCCTGCTGAGGCTGGAGCAACTGATGTGATAAGAGGGATAGAAGAGATTGGGGTTTGGGGAAGGAAGTGGAGAGCAAGACTGCTATCAGGATTTCAGATGGCTGCTTGAAGCTCTGCTGCTATCAGCAGCTGCTGTCCAAGCTGGATTAATCCAATTGTTCTCCTGTGCTGGAAAACTCAGACGAATGAACGATAGACGGGTCAACTGATGTCTCTTTATTTATTTAACTGTGCCTGCAGGTCAACAGAGAAGCCGTCACTAGAGCCGCTGTGTCACTCGACCGTTTTGGGCTATGTGGTGTGGGACAGTATGGTGAAGTCATGGAAGCTGAATAAATGAGCAAAAACATGTTTTATCAAGAAAAAGAAACATTTGGCCTCCTTAAAGATACATTATTATTCTCAGGTATGAAGCATATGTGGTGCCTGGTGTTCTCTTAAAGCACAAGCAACACTGTTCTAGACATGTCCAACCGCTGTACCACCGACAGTCTGGACAAGATGCAGATGACAAATCTGTGTGTAAAATAAGCAACACGTCACCAATTTTCTATTCAGTTCTCACCAGATGTCAGTAATAACCCATCCGATCCACACATGCAAAGAAATCCAACCATATATGTCCATAATTAAGTTAAAAGTAATAATGACACAGGGAAAAAAGGCAGATGCATAAAGGCATGTAGAGTCGTGACAGTATCAGTGATTAGAAAGCAGTCCTGCCACTTAGTGCAAATTAAGATCAGCTGATGGCCTATAAAATGTGTCACACAAGAAACACCTCATGGTGAGCTCTCGTAAGACTGTCACAAACTTGTGGTTGCCAAATATACTGTGGCATTGGTCGCACAATAATCTACTGTCGTTCCAGCGAGCACAAGATTTCAGACAGAGTCAGAAAAATGGTCAGAAGAGTTTTCTAAGAGCCGAGGAGCACCTGCAGCTATGGTTGTTTCAAACAAACAATAGGTTCTGCATTTCACCGCCACGTTCTGCATGTACCCTCACCGTGCAAGACTCCGGTGCTGAAACGTCATCGAACCTTCGGGACTTTGTGTGGAAGAATGGGCCAAAATCACTCAAACACTCTGTGCGACCAGTTTCACCATACAGGAGGCGTCGTGAAGCTCTCATCACGGCTTCTGCCTGAAGTCTTAAATAGATTCCAGTAAACGTGTTCAATCACTTTTACCCGTCATTGTTATACATCATTTATGGACATCAATGGTTTGGGTTCTTTGTATTCGTTGTTATTGACATCTGAGGAGAATTTTATGTGAATAGCACCTCAGTACTTATTTTACTGCTATATTTGTTACCAGTGACAGTCTGGTACCATCAGGCCCGGGGTCTTGTACAACTGGTCTAGCAGTGAAAGACGGATGGCAGGTAAACTTCACCCATCCTCCTTCCTCACTAGGTGAGCCGAGGTCTACTGTGCACTACTTGTTTGAACAGCCTTTGGCAGCCAACAGTACAACAAAGACTGAACCCTGCTTAGACTCGGCTTTTTAAGAGACTCCAGGAAATGTTCAAACTGGTAATATGTTCCCATTAGTATAGGTTGGTAGAAGGTTTAGTCTTTTAAGGAGATGGTTGAAGTCATACAGAAAGGTAGGCGATGACGTTTGCATATCATTTTTGAAACATTTACGTTTTTTTAATAAATTTTTTTGAGTAGAAAATCAATTAATGCATCATTTCAAAATTAACCATTTTCATTCAGACTAATACTCTGTTAGCTAGAGGCAACGCTTATAAAACACTGAGCTGCCGATTAAAGTGCAGCAAACGTTAAAGATTTTAATAAATCTTTGATAAGACAAAAATATTTTAGTTTAATAGCTGAATATTACTGTTTTGTTTTTTTGGTGGGGGGGGGGTCTCCTCGAAACTGATTAATTTGATTTTTTCCCCATTTAGAAAAAAATAATGTTAAATTTATTAAATTTACATTTAATTATTTTCATTTGTTGTGATAACACCGTCTACAAACTTTAATGAGTTGTTGCACTCGGCTGATTGAAAAGTCAATGAAAAGCTAATTTATAGTGTATAGTTAATTCATCGTTTATAATATGCGGTTTACCAGGTAAAACACATGGAGAGATTCCCAAAGAGTGCAACTTTTTATATGAATCCCTTTTTTTTATTGAAGTTTGAGTGATTATAGTTAAAGTTTTGTTCAAAACACACATCTTGGACAAGAACCGATCATATTTGGGTGTGTATGTGCAGCAGTCAGTTAATGTTTGTGCAAACATCACGAGGGAATTTAAAGGCTTTGTTTTAACATATGATCTTGCACAGTTTGCAATCACTTCTGCATTACGTGAGATAAAATGATACTAATGTCAAGGTTTTGTGCTCTCGTGTTACATTTTAATTCAATCAATCTCAGAGGAAAGTCGTCGGCTTATTTACCGATTTAACCATCCCTCATATCAAACCACCTGAGGACTTTCACCTAAAGTTTTCTAAAGCAAAGTCCTGTGTCGGTTCTGTTCCACTGCACAGGCTGCCATACATCTTCAGGAGGTGAGAAGAGAGCATGGACAGACCCAGAAAATGGCAAAACTGAATACCATTTAGATTCAAACAGAGTCCTGAATGATTTATTTTGAAGGGCAATCATTTATTATCCAAATACTGATCAGCTGCTGAATGACAAAGACCTCACATGTGCCCGTGTACAGTGTGAGGAAGCTACAGTGTAACTTAAGGTTCAAACAGTTGTTGTACAAAGCTGCTGTCCACAAACACTCAGTGTCTCTGCAAGTGGACAAATCAGCAAAAGCTTCCACAGAATCCAGTTTTCTGCAAATCAGAAGAGATGCCACCAAATTTTCATTTCTCCGATGGAAAGGCAAAATTCCTTTAATTAAGGCAACACTAATCCATCAAATAGGTCCTATTTGTTTTTCACCCAATTGCTGTGTAACAAGAGAGATGCTTCACTGTCTGAAGGTATGTTGACAACGGCCCTTAGTTCTGTAGATATTCATACGAGCACAATCTATCTGCTTCTTTGCCTCTGGGAAACATCCTTTCTGAAGGTTAATAAACAACCCTGCATATCCCACGAGTTCATTCATCAGATGGTGATCTCTTACAGACTGAGTGGCACGCTGTTTTATCATTTTAACAATGGAGGCTAAAAGTGCCTCCAGAACTCTGCCTAATAGGTTATTTTGTAATATGATTTTGTTATCAGATATGTGTTTGCTCTTGCTAGCCTGGTCTTGGTCACTGTGTAGTAACAAATACTCACATTAATGTCCCTGGAGCAGGGAACACAATAATAAGGTCCTCCCTGGGCAACAGAGCTGGCCACGTCCCATCTATTTTGATGGCACAAGCTGTGGCCCTGCTATTTTTCACTGTGGCGTATTTTTGTGACTGGGGCCAAGTATGTCTCAGTGGAAAAATCCTCTCTGACGCCTGTCACTCTCCTTCTCATTCACCAAAAGCAACAGAAGTATTTGCATCTCCATAATTCTCTTTAGTGAATTTCCCAGAATAATAAAATACATGCGTGAGATACAGATGGAGTCAAACTTGTTCAACGGTGAAAGTAAATCCTGAGCTCAAAGCAGAAATTTCAGTTGACTCATAAAACAACTGTTTCCGAACACGTTCACCAACGAGCCGACCGCTTCAGCTGCACCTGTAGACCTGGTTTAACATCTATGGTCATCTCATCCAGATCAGAGGTGAAACGTCTTCAAGCAACTTAAAGAAGTCCAGACGCTTTTCTTTGCAAGCTCCTTAGACTACGATGAGCTGGATGACTGAGAACCTTCACAGATATTCTAACATCTATGAGACGACTAAAAACTCATTTTAAAAAGTATAACGATGTGGAAATGAAGGGAAGACAAATAATCAGGCCTCATTTATAAACAGGGTGTAAGAACAAATCTGAGCATGAACTGCATACAAATATTTTATGTACAAGTTTGTGATTTGTCGCCAGAATAGAACCGAATAGAATAAGACAGCAGGAATAAATAACAAACAGGAGAAATAAACAAAACAACAGGAAGGCCCATGTTGGAGTGCAGGTGGGAAAGATCTTGGAAGTAGTGCAGATGATTTGGTCTGAGTGTGTGAGCGGCCCGAGCGATGAGGTTACTCAGACCGTGGCTCAGATGGGTGGATGTTTGTTACTAATCCGAATGGCCCAGAGGAGGAAGCAGCGAGTCAAACAGGGGATGGGTGCGATGCAAGGGGTCAACTGTGATGCCGCTGGTTTTCCTGAGGCAGAAGAGGCTTACAATATCCTCCAGGGCTGGCAGAGGGCAGCCAATTACTTTTTGGGTGGTGTTAATTACCTTCTGCACAGCTTTCCTGTTCTCAGCAGTTGTCCCTGCGTAACAAACACCCAAGCAGTAAGAGTGGACGCTCTCCACGAGGAGCGGTACGAGGCCAGCAGCAGCTCCTGTTCTAGTTATTCTTCGTCAGGACACGGAGGAGGTCCATGATGAGTTCATTTGTTTCAAGAACGTTCAACATCAGGTTATTTTCAGAGGACCAGCGGGACAAATTCTCTACCGCTGCCTGTACGATGTGTCATCTCTGTCAGAGATGAGCCCAACCACGATGGCTCCAGCAACCTACTTGACGATGACGTTGGCTGAGTGGATTGGTGTGCAGTCATGTGTAAACAGGGGCTACGGTGGGGGGATGAGGACACAGCCCTGCGTCAGGGGCGGGGGGGAGCCTGACTGAGGCCAGCTGAGGGATCTGAAGGTGGTCCAGTTTTGTGGTCAGGATGTTGAGGATCATGGAGTTGAATGATGAGCTGCAGTCCACGAAGAGCGTCCTCGTGCAGCTCCTCCTGTTCTCCAGATGGTTCAGCACTGAACACATGTAGAGCTGCCTCGGGTCACAGTAAAATCTGAATACTACCTACTATTAGTGGTGGTATAAGAAGTTGTGTTTCCCACTGTAACACAAACATAAGGTGATGCATGTGTCCTCCAAACACACTTCACAAGCATCTCGATTCAGTCACTTAAATTGTATTTGTATCGTACCACATTTCAACATTAGTCACCTGAAGGCGCTCTATATCAGAATCCTCTTTATTTGGCCACGTTTGTGCACACTAATGAAGGATTGGACTGCAGGTCAGCTGCTCCTTTTTCTGTACGTGGACTCCTCATCGTTCTGGATCAGACCGATGGCGTTGTTGTCATCTGCGAACAGAAGTTTCGCAGATGGCTCTCCTGAGGTGCAATCGTTAGTGTAGAGGGAGAGAGCAGACCTCTGGGGTGTGCGATGTAACGCTCCTCAGCCTCACCTGCTGCTGCCTGTCCGTCAGGAAGCTCGTGATACAGTCACAGGTGGAGGCGGGCACTGTAAGCTGGGTGAGCTTCAGATGGAGATGTCTGGGATTACTTCGTTGAAGGCTGAGCTGAAGTTCACAAACAGTATCCTGGTTGAGGTGATGCAGGATGTAATGCAATCCCATACTGAGTGCATCCTCAGCCAACCTGTTTGCCCAGTAGGCAAACTGCAGGGGGCCCAGCAGGTGCTCTGTGATGTAATTTCCATTCTTCCGATGGACTTTGTGACCACAGACTTAAGGGTGACAGGCCTGTAGTACTGTAATCCTGTGAAGGTGGAGCGTTTGAAGCAGGAAGGAACTTCCCACAGCTCCAGAGATCTGTTAAAGATCCGGTTGAAGATGAGGGGGGTTGGTTGACACAGGCTCACAGGCATTAGCGTAACCGGTCCTGGACGCTTTCAGGTCTTTGTCTCTGGAAGAGCAGACACACATCTTCCTCACAGGAAGCGGGTCAGAGGGGCAGGGGAAGGAGGACTCCAATTAGTCTTTTCTGTGGGTGTGGGGTTAGGGTGAGTAGATGGGAGGTATGAGTGGTTGTCTTTCAAGTTTGCAGTAGAAGGTGTTGAGGTCATCAGCCAGTCTGAAATTCTCATCAGGGGGTACTGACTTCTGTAGAGGGTGATGAGCTGTAGGCCTCTCCAAACTGATGCAGGTCGTTGGATCACTGTAGCTGTTAGTTACGCTGATACTGTAAGACTAAGACCCTGCAATCATAGAGCCAATGAACAGAACCCCGTTTGTGAGAAACATGCTCTCTTTCTAGTCCCTGTCAGTATTTCAGCTGCAGCATTTTGGATCAACAGAAGACTTTCAAGGAGTTTTTAGGACATCCTGATATATCACTATTCAGCAAAGCGAGTCAGTATAACACTTTAGCCTAGAAGTAATAAATGCATGAACTAGTTTTTCAGCATCGCTCTGAGACAGAATATTTTTACACAAACTGGAGTCTATTAGATAGATATGATACAAACCACTGCAGTGCAGTACCTGTAATACCTACAGCATGTTCTAATCGCTCTAATAGGATATTATGGTCGACAGTATCGAACGCTGCACTGAGGTCTAGCAGGACAAGCACAGAGATGAGTCCACTGTCAGAGGCCATAAGAAGATCATTTGTAACCTTCACTAAAGCTGTTTCTGTGCTGTGATGAGCTCTGAAACCTGACTGAAACTCTTCAAATAAACCTCTGCAGATGATCTGTTAGCTGTTTGACAACTACTCTTTCAAGGATGTTTGATATAAAGGAAGGTTGGAGATTGGCCTATAATTAGCTAAGACTGCTGGGTCTAGAGATGCTTTTTGAGTAAAGGTTTTATTATTGCTCCCAGGCATTTGATATGTAGCCTATTAATAGAGAGACTGTCATATTTAATGGCAGGACTTCTTTGGGCAGTTTTGTAGGAATGGGGTCTAAAAGAGGCGTTGATGGTTTGGAGGAAATAATTACTGAAGTTAACTCAGAAAGATCAACCTGAGAAAGAGTCTAAATAAATGTCAGTGCTATTGAAAGTAATAATGTGTCGGTGAGACGGTTAATTTTTTCTGTAATGATTAAAAGTTTATTTGTGAAGAAGTTCATAAAGTCATTACTACTTGCTTGGCTCAACAGCACTCTCACACTACAATTATCCTTGAATTAATGCACAAAGTATGAAAAATAAAAGCAGGCACGAATTAGAAAACAGTTTTGAGGCCAAGTGCTAAGTTAGATATATAAGGAGTTTTCCACTGATTCCTTAATTTGATAACTTACACACATATTTTTGTTTGCATCTGTTCATTTGTGCCTCAGGTTGTTTGGTGTAACGGGGAATTGTGCAGCCTGCAGCAAGCTAATCCCAGCCTTCGAGATGGTTATGAGGGCCAAGGAAAATGTCTACCACCTGGACTGCTTCGCATGCCAGCTCTGCAATCAGAGGTGAGTGGACCAAACTTCTGCTCTTTTCTCATATCTGTACTCATACAAATAGCTGGTCAGGATAGCAAGGCACTGTACACTGTTACAATGTACTGCAGTTCAGTACAAGATGCACAAAAAGGAACAATAGCAACACATCATGATGCTCAAGATTAGTTAAAAACAGGGCCATAGTTAGCAGAGATGGGTTTAATTGAATTGCTATAGTTTTTTTAAACTCATTTAAAAAACAAGAACTGAACAGTTTTCAGTATTTTCTAATTCGCCTCGTTTTCTCTTTTGTGGGATGGCAGAGGCCACAGGAAACACGCTCACAGTTTTATCGACTCAGATCAGAAGATGACTGAGTGGTGATGCAGTTGGTCCAAAAAGCCTTGGAATTTGTTGAACAGTCATACACAGACTCATGAGACATGCATATGAGTATTGAACGTTCAGGGGAGCCCATGAGGTTTCATTTCGCAGAACTTCATTACGATTATGGAAACAGTGGAGGGTTTCTGAAGACACTTTCTGGAGGCAATGACAAAAACATGATGTTGCCATAAGTATGTGAAGTGTATCGTATCTGTTTCCAAGGTCCTTATGATTCACTTGTTGCTTTTCCACAAATAGCTTTGTTGTAGCCACATGCACACACAAACCAGACATACTAAGCATCCTAAAGGAAAAGAAGTTAGTTATACACAGTTTGCACTAAGTAATTGTTCTGCCACGTCAGTCTTCAGCCTCTCCTATTCAGGGCTCTAGAGTGCGACCAGTTCGCACACACATTCACACACTGGTGATGAAGCTACATTGTAGCCACAGCCGTCCTGGGGCGCACTGACAGAGGCGAGGCTGCCGGGCACTGGCGCCACCGGGCCCTCTGACCAAACCAACTTCATTCTAAGCCAAAGACTAGAAAATATGGTGAAGCATATCTGCCCTTTGGCCTCAGCTGCACGTGCCGAGGTAGGTCTCCCTGCAGGATTGCTTTTCCCTTCATCGGGAGCAGCGCTGGGCTGTTTAAATCACGGACAAACAGGATCCCACATTCTTGACAACATTTTTCTTGTTAAACAAAAGGGGGGCCTAGCAAAAGAAGTTTGGGAACCGCTGTATTAAGTTCTGCAGGCTTGTTTGCACAACAAGGCTAAATAATTATATAAACCTTTCTGAATCTAAATAGTGGACTTTGGTAGAATTAAAAAATAAGTGTAGTGCAGGTCTATGGTGATTTTTAGTGCTACTATCATCGAGTTTTGATTCTGGTTCTGTATCGGTTAAGTCATAAGCAGTCCTGATTTTGAACTGTTGTAGTCCTGTTTTAATTCTGGATCAGTTCTGGGTCTGGTTGAATTGGGGTTTAGTCCCACCATGCATACTACGTCCCGGGTGTATAAAATGTCTGGCTCCGCCTCTGGAGTCAACAGTGTCCTTGACACACGACGTAACGTTCGATGATGTGTCATTTCAAAAGCATCAGTTGTAGGAGACGTGCTTACAGAGCGCTTTGTAGTGAATCAGAAGAGCCGACTCCCACTGAACGAGAGCTGCTCCTCACTTAATTTCCTTTGGCTGCTCAGCTCTCACACAGTGGCTCAGCTATGCTCCAATCCCTCCATATTGTGGCCAATCACATGCGAGGATATAGGATAAAATCATCATGTGGGTGATGGACGCGACAGCGGTGAGGAGGGCTGTGCGAGAGCAAGAACACATAAATATGCCTGAAACACGGAAACGAAGCAGCACCTGGCTGCAGTTTAAAGACTTTTTTGTCTCGACTTGGTCTCGGTTTAGGCGGTCTTGACTACAAGTCTAGTGGCAGACATGAGGCAACTGAGACTCCAACCAGAGGCTGTATGGCAATGAACATACAGCATCTGGAAGACAAAAATATGAAAATGTTCAGATAGACAAATCAGCTGTCTCCCTGTGGTGTGTGTGTATGTGTCTTTGTCATGAAAAGTAATTTAAAACCAGCGTGGGAAGCCGCAGTAATGCCCCCCAGGAGCCAGAGGCAGAAAGAGAAAGATCCAGGCCATGCGCAGCCCCCAAGAGTACTGAAGACCTGAAGCCACACATCTCGGCAACAACTGCACGTCCATCCAGTTGGCTGAGAGTCCCTTAGAACCAGAGGCAACCGCCAGCCAACCCTGGCCTCCCCAGGGTGAGTCCAGTCACCCTGGTGTGAGTTGAGAACAGGGCCCCAGGACTCCAGGTGCCCAAGAACCCTCCCCAACACAGAAGAGGCCCAAGCCACCACCCCCAAGGTCAACAGCCACATCAGAACATCCAGCCACGTGCCCTGGAACCAACAAACATCCCAGGGAGGGCAGCAGCATCCAATAGGGAATGATGGGGAGGGCCGACCCCACCCTCCATGGCCGTAGAACCACCAGTGTAATTAAAAAGAAGAGGCAGGTCACCATGCAGTACAGCCAGCAAAGCCATGTGTATTGCCCTACCCAATGCAGCCTAAAACCTCCCCCACAACAAAGGGTAAGTCTGGAGTGTGCAGATGACTCCCAGTCTTGGGGCTCAAAGGGCCTGGAGCCCGTAAAGCACAGACCAGACATCTCAACGTGGGCCTGCTCCCCCCACACTGGAGAAATCTGAACACAACTTAATCTTCCTCAAGCAAAAGTACAAGCCGCTCGTACAATCGATCACAACGTGACTCTTCAGGGAGTGGTCTCCGGGTCGTAACACTTCCAAGCTCAAATACACAGAGCAGCCATCAATAACAGCACCCAAGACAGAGGTGTGGCAAAACAGGTGGGCTGAACCAAACACGAGAGCCACATGACCACCGCTGCCTGTAGCCTTTTGTTAGCTAATGTCCGCTCTCTCAAAAACAAGATGGAGCGAAGAACCAGAGAAAGATTCCAACATGAAACCAGTGTTGTCCTGTCATTTTTACAAAAACCTGGACTGCTGCAAGTGTGCCAGACTCAGCCATCTATCTACAGACCCACTCCACTCACTGTGGAGACGACACACTTGCCTTGAGTACAAATAAAGGTGAAGGTGTATCAGTTTATGTTAAGGAGAGATGGTGTGTGGATATTCAGGTGGTGGAGATTGTTGAGCAAACATCAAAATGCTGATGGTGAAGTGCAGACCTTTTTATTTACTGAGGGACTTCAGTGCTGTGTCTGTACTTCCTGTTTACATCCTGCAGTAGCCTGACATTATCACCAAACATGAGACTGCTCACCCACATGTTTGTTGTTTTAACAACTACAACTTCTTGACTGTGCTTTCGTTCTGTAGCAACATGAGAAGGCTGTGCCCCAAACCCAGCTCCTCAAACAGCCCCTCCAGTAAATAAAATATTCAAGTTTGGAGTGAAGACACTGATTTGGTGCTTTAGGACAGCTTCAATGCCACAAACTCGGGTGTGTTTAAGATTGCTGCCTTAAAAAAGAGCAGTTCTGATTTACAGGAATATGAAACGGTGGTTAATAGCTACATCAGCACATGCACTGACAATATTTTCCCAGGCAAACGCTGTAAAATATTTCCAAATCAGAAAACGCACCTCAGCAACTTTAACACCAGTGGAGATGAATAAACTCATTGTGGTATGAGTGGGACCATCATGGTGGGGACGCTCTCTAGCACGTTTCTAAAGTGGCAAAATCGACTGCCTTCCCATAAATACAGGACACTACCCCGGCACACAACATTTCATTTTTAATGCAGTTGAGTGTTATTTTTGTTTTTACAGTTTGCTGATTTTTAGGTTTGTCTTTTAATGGTCTGGGGTCTCTGTGGGGAGGGGGATGACAGCAGGGAGGACCAAATGTCTGCATCCTGGTCCCAACTCTGGATACTTAACATGCTTTAGAAATGAGAGCTGCTCCACCTTAAGTGGGATTGATCTGAGACCAGGTTTTCTGCAGAAAGTTTCCTGATCATTTACTTTCTGGACATCATTCAGACATCAGCAGACCCGGGCAGGTCAGCCCTTCTCTCCCACATTAAAATACATTTAAGCCAGCGTACATATCTCCTCTTTATATTAGGGCAGTTCATAAACTGTCAAATAAAAGTAGTGTGTCTCATGTATGTTGTAGACTGAAAGCACCATTTAGATGCCTCTTCTCATGTTGTGTGTAGAATAAATGACCCAAATTCAAATTTCAGAGGCAGACTTGATAAAACAAGAGTCGACCCGTTTATTTGGCTGATGGAAACATAACAGAAAAAATAAGATAAAAGTAACAGAAGCACAGAAACACACGGGGAACAGTTTGATGCATGAAAACACAACGAGACACAACGAGGCTAATCAAGAGAAGAGGAAACAGGTGGGCACACAGCTAAAATAATTAAGAGAAAAAAGGTCATTAAAACTAAAAACTACCAAAATAAAACTAAGAAAAAGACAGTGCCAACCACAATGACTAAGCAAAAAATATTCTACCCGTCTACAGGTAGGCTGTTATTTTAGCATCAACAATTTTCAACAGTGTGTTACTGTAGCGTCTACCTTACATATAAAGCTCCTGCCTGCCTGTTGTTGTGATTTCTGTCGTCTAAAAGTCTATAAGTCAACAATGCTGAGGTCAGCACTAGCTGGTAACGCGTTTTAAAGTCTGGTCTTAGCTGGTCTCTGAAGCATAAACCTGGATTAACTGGGTGACCTTTTGTTTTTTCAGCTTGAGATCTGTTCTGACATCTTACTGAAGTTTCTCTGAACAGTTTCTTTGCATTGTCAGCATGGAGATGTGTTACTGTTCTGTGTCTGGCACACTCATCTGATGCACTGTTCACTTATATCAATTTTATCGCCTCCATCAAACATGAAAGTCCCCTTGACCCATGGACCCTTCAATAAAGCAATTTTATAAATGACCCAGAAATGTCTCAGTGGTGCACCAGAACATGTGAAATCTGATAAATAAACGAGCTGACACGAGATCATTCGAGGTTATGAAGTCTAATTATTCCCCAGTCCTGCAGACTGGTTAGTTAGAGGCTATGCTGAAGTTTTAAAGCTGAATTCCTACACCCGGGTTTGGATGTACCGCTACTCATGCACAGTCATTCAGGCATGTCTTCATGCCATTAGTAGGTCTGTGAGTACACCCAGCCCACTGTATCCCACAGATTAAAGACAGAAAACTCAAAGTCAGTCATTACTCTGATTTCATACACATCTCACTGCAGGACTCTAATGGCCACTGCCATGTTTAACTGTTAAAGGGCCATGCTTATGTGATGGGGCTGTTAGTGCAGAGCAAAGATGTAGAGACTGGATTAGAGAACTTATTTAATACTAATCTTATTCGCTCGCACGCACAGCTCACTAGCTGCAACCACCAATATGGCTCTCTGCCCCTTTAGCACACCTTTCTCTGGCCTTAAATACTTCTAATTGCTGATGGGAGTCAGCTGTGCAAAAAGGCAGGAGAGGCGGCAGGACACACCCACACGGGCAGTTTCAGGAGGAGGTCTTGCTGGGCGGTAACAGTCATCACCATTATTAAACTGACAGCCGCACTTTCCATGAAAAAAGGATCTGCAGCTGAACCCACTTCAGGCATAACATGTTTGTCACAAGGAAAAGTAATTTCTTTAAAATGACATCAAGCTGAGGGACTAAAGGGGACTAGATCCAGTACGAGGTCTATCAGTGAAAACAAAGGATCCCCACAGTGGATCTGATCATTCAGCAATAGTGCTGTCCTAGAGCTAACAAGACACGTAGCTGGTTCTGAGGAGAGAAAAGATGTTGGCAACACTGGGTGTAAAGAATAGGGAAGGAGATATGAGGCTTCATCCAGCAAGCAGTTACCCACAGATCAGCCCTGGGGGACAGCTAATCAATGGGGCTGTTGTCAAGTCTCATCATCTCTCCTGTGCTGGCCCAGTTTCTCCAATAAGTCAAGGCCACAGCTCAGAGAGGCTCGGGAAGGTTACAGTTAGCAAGGCGCAAAGGAGTGCAGGCCTGATGACAGTCTGGGAGAAGGCCTGTGCTGATAAAGGTGGAGGCTCCACTCTGATGTGGTGGAAGGGAAAAAACAGACAGCATAGCTAAGCAGAGACACCGGCTAACAGACAATAAGAGGTCTCTGTCACTTTGTGCCTGTGCTGGTAACTGGGCATGTGCAGCCAGTGTGTAAAACAATTCAATGTTTAATATGTCGTTGCTGGCAGAAGAGGAAAAACCTGAAACGACCGTAAAAATGAAATAATTGCAAGTGTAACAGGTAACGAAAGGTAACAGTTTGACAGGCATAAAATATTTTGTTTTTTAATTAGAGCTTGTAGGATTTGAAGGTACAATCACTTGAGTAATCAGCACTGCTCTCCTACCTGGTGTCTTGAACGAGACGTGGGTAACCACTTCACTGCGGCTATCAGGCCCATCTCTCCATCTTTAGTCTTCTGTCTTCAAGCCCCTGAGGTCTCAACAGCAACATCTGGCATCGTAGCTATTACCCCTCACTGGTCGTTGCCCAGTTGTAGTTGTTTCTTTTGATCCACACCAGCTGCTGCAGCCTTAGTGACTTGACTGCTTCCTGGAAGACCCGCCCTCCCATTTATGACTGAAATCACCTCAACCGGCTGCAGCAGATGGCCCCGCCCCCCTGCACCATTCAGGAGGAGTTCTTCCTTCCCACTGTCGCCAAAGTGCTGCTCATAGGGGGTCATATGACTGTTGGGTTTCTCTGTATGCATTATTGCAGGGTCTACCTTACAGTTGTTGTGATTTGGTGCTGTTTGAATAAAACTGAATTGAATTCCAGAATTATTCCAAAATATTTTGTTCTCAAAATCAATATTATTCATTTTACCATCGTGTGTTTATTTGGCTTGAAGGGTGATCAGGGTGAATTTAAAAATGCAGTTTTGGATGGGGAGTGGGGGTCGTTGTTGTTGTTGTTGTTGTTGTTGTTGTTGTTGTTGTTGTTTGTGCTCGTACAGTGTGTTTGAATCACTGTAACTAAAGTTACCATTGAGGTGGATGTACAAATTTATGCTCTGAACCTGCGATGTAGCCCTGAATAACTCCTGCATACAGGTGGGTCATGTCAGGTACCCGAGC
The DNA here is from genome assembly GCF_000239375.1 of Pundamilia nyererei. Lineage (NCBI taxonomy): Eukaryota > Metazoa > Chordata > Actinopteri > Cichliformes > Cichlidae > Pundamilia > Pundamilia nyererei. Next base: position 2,991,862 of record NW_005187451.1, read on the forward strand.
TCCACTCACTGTGTGAAGGTCCCAGCAATGAACTCAGCAGTCTTAACAGTAAAGGAAGTCAGAGGCTCACTGCCCCCCCACTCCCCACATCCCAGCTCCACTCCCCCCTGGTAAAGACGGCACTGCAGCTTGCTGACTTTGGTGAGCCTGCACACTGAGGGAGATAAGCAGCCCTCAGGACAATACAACAAAACGTACTGCTCTTACATGTTCATCATAACCTTCATTGCCCTCTCACAACATATGGAGTTATTTTTGTGCCACTATTCTGAGCGCACGTAAAAACTATTTGCAGGTGCAAGTGTTGCATTCTGAGGAGAAATTTATTTTGAGCGAAGAAAAGCTGAATTTGAGTCAACAAAATTCATTCCTGCGTGCAGAAAATGTATTTCAGTG
>NW_005187451.1:2992544-2995456 GCF_000239375.1 Pundamilia nyererei
CATTTCGTCATTTCGAGCTGATTGGAGACCAGAACAGCCAATCAGATGTTTTTGCATCCAAGTCTGTGATTGGCTGGTTTTGTGGCACAAATATAACGGTGTAGAGAAAGAGTTGAAGGCACGGGCAGAAATGTTGAGAGTGCGAGCGACACATTGCGAGCGAGCGCAAATCTCATGACAATGGTCATGAGATTTGTTCCCTCAGTGGGCTGGTTTCAGTCATTATGCAAATGTGCTGTTTATAAGATTTGGGGAAACCTGCAGTCAGCTGAGACTGAAGGAGTCGCCTGATGATGACGAAACGTTTCTCCCACAAAACGCTACGTCCAGATGAACAGAATCAACCTTTGGAGATAAACATATGCATACACACAAACACTCAAACCAGCCCCTGCATCATCTCCAACCATAGTCCCAACACTGCTGTTGAAAGGACAGTGTTGGGATACAGTAGTTAGGGAGAAGCGTTTGTTGTCAGGAAGCTTGGCCTGTTTAAAGCCTCACATTAATGAAACTTTGATGCTCTGATGTGAACGTTCTCCTTCTTTTCTCTTTGTGCAGGTTTTGTGTTGGAGACAAGTTCTTCCTGAAGAACAACATGATTCTGTGCCAGACAGACTATGAAGAGGGGCTAATGAAGGAGGGCTATGCTCCCCAGGTCCGCTGACCTTCACAGGCCAACATGGAAGAAGAGGAAGAGTGGGAGAAACTCCAGAAAAAGTGCTGATGCCTTCCTGTCCATGTTCCCCACGTGTACATACGTAAGAAAGACTCCCTGAGAGGGCAAACACACTGTTGTACAGAATAGCCATAAAGACGCCGTGGCAGGGAAAAGCCCTGGAAGCCTACAACAAAATGTATCGTGTGAAAAACATTTTTGGATTTGTCTTTGTTCGCCAACGGTGGATGCTGCCTTTTCCCACCAACCAACAAATACTGGCCTGAAAAGGAATTTTTAACCAACTGCTGGCATTGTTTGCTCTTTTAAAAAAGACTAGTCCCACCTACCGTCGCACCCAACTGCACTGCACAGTTCAACAGTCTGTGATTGAATCTGAACTCGACCCGGATATCGTCAATCACTAAAACTGTGTGCTGAAGAACTGAGTATAAAAGTATGAAATCCATCCATTTTGTCTCAAGTGTGGCAAAATAATACTTTTGGGAGTGCGTGTGTCGGTCCATGGACATCCTTTCAGGCTACAGACTTCTGTCATACGTCCTTTAAGGCTTTGCATGGTTCCGGTGATCCTTTCAGAAACCTGACAAACAGTCACGTGAGAAACATTTACCTTTATGCTGCACAGGCAGCATTAGCAGAGCAAACAGGGAAGGGCGATATGTCAGACTTAACCAGGGTAAAAATGAAGGTTAATTGTGGACTTGATATTGGACATTTTGAATAAGGTGGACAAACATCCAGCTGCTGAAGTTGCCTCATGTCTGGATGTGTAAATAAGCAATTGTTTGCTAACAGCTCAGTCAAAAGATTTATTGGGGAATAGTACAGCATGTCAGCGCCTTCTGCAGCCCGCAAGTGTGTAAAAACCTCTATAAGAAAAACTAAGTGTTACAGGATTATAAGTGTGAGATATTTCCATGGTTTGACAAGAGTTATCGCCGTTCCTAAAATGCAGTATTTTGGACTGGGACGCTGCCACTATGATTCTGTGACGGGTTATGTTGTTTTAGGTGGGGACGGCTTTTCTTTTATTAAAAACCTCCAGTCAAAGTGAAATACTCACGGACACCGAGGATGTTTAAGTGGTTTGTAGAATTTTGAACATGGATAGTTTCAGTCATTTCACTCACACATGGCCACAACGCCTTCCTCCCACAGTGGGACGTTGTCCTCGTCAGCTGAGAGGAAAACATCTCATCTTTCTGTATGAACCCCATCTGAGCTCATGGCACCGTTAGCAGGACGACAGGAAGAAGCTTCTCTAATCTGTAAATTGTGGATGTACATTCATTTCTGCTTGCTTGTACAATGATTTCTTTTTGTGTCATCCAGCATGAGAATCTTATTTTTAGGACAATGCCTGTAAATACTATAATTGTAATAATTTTAAACACAAATGTAATAAAGTTTTATTGTCTAACCAGTGGTTATGGTGTTTTTCTTCTGTTTCCTATTGATTTGACTGTTGATTGACAGTGTTTGCTGAAGCAGTGAGGGTTCAGTATCAAACCCAAAGACTCAGCTTTAGTTGTAAAGCAGCCTCAGGAATGAAGCTGTTCTCTGTGCCGTGTTACAGCTTATGATATACGAGTCATCAGAAGTGCAGTTATCAGTTTGTTGTCTTTGCTCCTTCTGATGTTCACAACACAACCTAAGAGCAGAGAGCTTTGGTTGACAGTTACATTTTTCCACTTAGGTGAGTTTTTGTTTGGTTTTGTGTCAAAGTTTTCTATTTTGATGATGTTTCATGGAGCAAAAGAAAAAACAAAGCTTCTTTTACATGTTACTCTTGCAGCCCTCAACAACACTGACAGTTTAGGATCATCTGGAAAGGTAAATTATTTGACGTGAAGTTGGACTTCACAGATGTTTCCATGACTTTACAGTTAAGCTAACTGAATCTGATAAAGAGAGAAAATCTTTGATGGTGTTAAAGCTGCTCTGCTCTACATGGAGACATTATAGTGTTTTTATTTTTAAGTGTGGCACCAATAAGAATTACTCACAGATGCTAAGTGCTCTTATCGACTTATCTGAAGTCAGATGTTCAGCCCTGAATCTCGATGCTGATTATTATTGGACTGTCTATGTTGTTTGTGTCAGTGATGATGAAGAGGATGATGGTGATGGTCGGCACCATTCAAATGTTGATGAATGCTGGTTTTGTGATTTTGTATATTTTCCAAGATGTCATATCTTAACTCGGGAAAGGTTTGGTGTGGAGTTCTAT
>NW_005187451.1:2995635-2997679 GCF_000239375.1 Pundamilia nyererei
GACAGCAAACGCGCTCTAGTGTGAACGCTCAAAGCGGCCGCATGCGCAAAAGAAGACGTCACACACAACGCGCTCTGTTTAGACCCAGAGCAGCAGTATTGTGTGACTGATGGCCTTAATATAAAGACTTGTTTCAGACTTTACGTTTCACAATTTTGCTTTAAGTTATAAAGTTATTTTATTTACATTTGGCCTAATAATGATCCTTATCGCTGTTTTAGAGGAGCGCTGCTTCTAGCTGCAGATTTCTGTCAGAATCTTCCCAACACTTTCACTGGATGGTCAGGAAGCGTTCACGATGTCAGGGCTGATAGTTGGCGTCCGTCTTGTGTCAGTGACGTAAAAGACGGATTTAATGCGACATGACCATCAAACAGCAGTCGCTTTCTGAAACATCAGATATGTGTCGGATTCAGGACCACATACGAAAGTGACCCAGGTCGGATTTGAAAATATCGGATTTGTGCCGTTCACACTGTCATGATCGGATAGATGGTCGCATTTGTCGGATTTGATGCGCTTTCGCCTGCAGTGTGAACGTAGCCAAAGCGCTCTATACAACATGCCACATTCACTCAGTCACACTCAGTCTCACAAGTACTTTCTCTATACGTAGTGCTTTCTAACTACATTCACACACATTCACACTCCAATGGACGCATCGCAGAGCAACTTGGGGTTAGTATCTTGCCCAAGGATACTTGACATGCAGACTGGAGGAGCCAGGGATCGAAGCACCGATCAGTAGGTGACCTGCTCTCTCTCCTTAGCTTCAGCCCCTCTAAGGAAAGTGTAACCACTAACACAGTGTAACACGCTTTTTCTTTGTGAGTGGATCTAACCCCTTGGTTAACCTTGATAAAGTCACTTGTGTCTTTTGCATATTTTTGAAAACCCTTTTCTCAGTAAAACTTTGGATTAAACCAAATAAAATAAATAAAAATTTGCAAATTGCTTTAAACCTAAAGACGACGTATACATATTAGAGCACAATTAAAACTGTTGTTTTGACAACAGTGTCGCTAAGTGAGGAATTGAGTTGTTGCAGTTTAAAGACAAATGCATTAGTGTTTGAAGATAAAGAAATAAGTAATAGTTATTACTTGATTATTGTGCCATAAGACTGTACGTGATGCTGTTATCAAATTCAAAAGCAACATTTTTTGAAGTAAAATTTCTGACTGATGTGTTTTCTGTACCATTGTCTGCATTCTGTTATTTGCATTTTAGGTAGCATCCATTCTTTTTTGGAGACTGTTTAAACACCTCGTTTTACTCCAGAGTCTTTTCTAATCACAGTGTAAGACGCTCTCAGTGGGATCTGCACTGCCCTCCCTCCTCCTGAACACATGTAACCTTGAGAGCAGTAGAAACATGTCCTTGACATTTTCACTGACCTTACAAAGCATAAAGAAAAACTACGATGCAGAACCCTTCACTCGTGAGCTTTAACAGCTATTAAGAACCTTCAAAAACGGATTCGCTCCAAGCCTGCATATTGTTAGCATCTTCATCCATGGTTTACAGCTGATCCTGGGTGTGTGGATAGTCCTGCTCCCTTTGCCAAGTGGCTGCAGGGGCAAAAATAATGATCTTTACAGACATACCAACGCTATCTGGAACAGATAACACAGCTTTAATGGCTCCTTATCCTTTGGCCCCTACATTGTGATAGGCATCCTGGAAAGTATATCCCAGTTGTTGGATCATTAGCGCTTTATTGTAGGCATAATGTACTTTTGTTTGTGTGGGATTTGAGTTTTCTAGCGAAAGCGTAGCTCTGCTGTCGGTACCAAAGGACAACAAAATGCAGAATCAGTAGGTCACAAAACACAACGCAATGTTTGCTTCATAAAAAGACAAACATAAAACTGATTCTTTGTATCCAAGTAGTATCTATCTGATTTCCTCTGCTTTAAAGAAGTATCTCAGACCCTAATCTCAAACTATCTGTGGAGACATTACATCTGTGCTTATTATGTCTGTATAAGCAAACTTTTGCACTATTTACTACCGTGTGTGTGTGTGTGTGTGTGTGTGTGTG
>NW_005187451.1:2999600-3001686 GCF_000239375.1 Pundamilia nyererei
TTTTTTCTAAGTCCACACACAAATCTTTTTTACAAGTACAAAATATTTACGACCACATTTTGAGCCCATAGCATAACAACATCAGTGGCTGCTGTGACTCCAGACATGCTTGAAAAACTATGGGACAACTGTCGTGAGGACATTTGCTATGCGTCCAGAGGGGGAAACATTGAGTACCTGTGAACACTGTAAGTTTTGTAGTTTAAATTTTGGTAAATGGTAAATGGACTGATTCTTATATAGCGCTTTTCTACTCTCCTGGAGTGCTCAAAGCGCTCTATACAACACGCATTCATGCAAGCACCGTTGTCTATGCTTTGTCAGCGCTTTCTAACTAACATACACTCATACGCATTCATACTCTGAAGCATCGGCCTCTGCCGTGGCCTTCAAGGCCTCCGAAATAAACCTGCGGGTTGTCATTCTTGTGTGATAACAGACCTCTCTGCACTGAATCATACCTGTTTTTATCCTGTCTTCCTTCTCTCACCCCAACCAATCATAGCAGATGGCTCCGCCCCTCCCTGAGCCTGGTTCTGCCGGAGGTTTCTTCCTGTTAAAAGGGAGTTTTTCCTTCCCACTGTCGCCCTAGTGCTTGCTCATAGGGGGTCATATGATTGTTGGGTTTTTCTCTGTGTGTATTAATGTGTGATCTACTGTACAATATACAGCACCTTGAGGCGACTGTTGTTGTGATTTGGTGCTGTACAAATAAAATTGAATTGAAATTGAATTGAACTGAGGAGATCAGCAGTCGGGGGGTAGCCTGGACAGAGCCAGTGAGCTGAATCTGTTTATCAGCAGGCTCATTACTGGACCTCCTGTTGCCCTCCTCACACATTGCCAACCTTAACACCGCCTCGGCCACCAAACAATGCACCACTACATGCTCCCTCCCCCATACATCCACACCCTCCTCACAAATTTCCCTTTTATAAATGACTGTGACGTGAGGAGAGAACTGGGGCCACTACACCAAGGTAAAGCTGCAGGCCTTAATCATGTCGTTTCCAGCATCCTGAAGTCCTGTGCTGCCCGGCTTCTCACATCCTGCAGTAACTCTTCAATCTGAGGCTACATCCACACTATCGTTTTCAGTCGTTTTCACAGAGTTGTGTGTCCACGTTGAAACAGCCAAAAACACTCACGTTCCAGTCCTGCATGAAACGCATGAAGAGTCGGCCTGCCTCATTTCTGCCGTTTATTTACTTTCTGGTTCGTTGAAACATCGCAGCAAAACACAGAGGAAAACACCGAGTATTTTAAATGGACTAACAATGAGGCGGAGTTGTTGCTGCGAGTAACACAAAAGTACAAAGTTGCAAAAGCGAGTGAGAAGCATGTACAGACTGATATTAATCTTTAACAGGGCTGTCAAACCTGAGAGCAAACAAAACAACTGCTGTGTAATGCCCTCTGCTATCTTTGGTTAATTGGTCACATGACTGCATCACATGACTAAAATATGTCATCATTTTCGAAAGTCTCCGTTTTCGCTGTCCACACTGTGACGCAAACGCACCGTCTTCAAATGTATTTGAGAGCGGCGGGAAAACGTCGTCTCAGTGTGGACGGGAGCCAAAACGGAGAGAAAACGAAGTGTTTTCAAACAAAAACGCATTAGTGTGGACGTAGCCTAAGCCTGCTGCAGGAGAAGGTACCAACGCTACGGAAGACATCACATTTTGTGTCAGTACCAAAGAAAGCCACCCCTTTTGACCTTAATGATTTCAGACCAGTTGCCTTAACGTCACATGTCATGAAGGTGCTGATGAGACTGGTTCTTACTCAGTTTGCTTATCAGCCTCTTGTGAGGGTGGGTGATGCTGTTGCAGCGTCCTGACTCTCAGCTGTGGACTGGTCAGGAAGAAATCGACTCTGTCTAAATGTCAGCAAGACAAAAGGAGATGGTGAAGAAAGAGTGGACAGCTGCAGGTACTTGGGCATGCACCTGAATAATAGACTTAACTGGAGGACTAAGAGTGATGCTGTGATTAGGGCTGGGTATCGTCACTGATTTCTAGAATCGATTCAATTCCGATTCACCACGTCCCGAATCGCTTTGATCCACGATTCGATTTAATTC
>NW_005187451.1:3002737-3004890 GCF_000239375.1 Pundamilia nyererei
AATCTGGAGGCGTCCGAGTCGGGGACAGGAAGTCACTGAGCAAACGCTTCACTCTATCTTCACTTTTACTTTTCTTTCTTTTTGTCACTGTTGTAAATATACAAATTCTTGCAGTATATCATAGTATATGGCCCTTACTTAGTTATTTAACCATCTTGTTTCTTGTTGTGTATTGTAGATTATTATTGTATGTTGCATAATGTCGTTTTTGTGATTCCTGTCCGTGTCACAACGAGGCAAAAGTGTACACTGGAGAGAACGTGTGTCATCAACCATATGGATACAAAGCAGTGTAATAAAGAAAGATCACTGTGTTGCTGTTAAATGTGCAACCTGTTGCACCTGACTGTGCCTCCACTCTAACATTTATTTGGTGACATGAGATTATGCTGTTAAAGTCCTGAAAGCATCTTTTGGTGACCTCCAACACTGAGCCTTTAACCTCACGTGCACCTCACGCAGTATTTGCAGGTTTTAAAATCTGTGGGTAGCACAGGAAAGAGACTGAATCTGAGAGAAAGCAGAGAAAAGCGGAGCTGCTGGTGGAGGCTGAAGTGTTTGTCTTAAGATGAAGCAGACCACTTGAGCAAGACTCTCTCTGAGCGGCTTGGCCAAAGAGATTAACTGAGGCTCCGCTAAAGGTTCTCCCAACCTGAAACAGCACAAATGAGGCCCCGGACTTACCTGGGACAGCCTACAGGGACAAGATGCCAAACTGTCTTCTATAATTTATCATTTATCCAAGGGGAACTTAGTGTTACTGCAATACAGGGAACAAGTTATAGCTATGATCTGTCCTGCAACACACCTGAATGAAATGATTAGGTCATTATCAGGCCTCTGGAGAACTTCAAGAAATGCTGAGGAGGTCGTTTAAATCAGCTGTGCTGGATCAAGGACATCTAAAACCTGCAGGACAACGGCCCTCGAGGCCTGCAGTTGGACACCCCTGAGCTACATGTTACATAAAGAATAAAAAGAAATCAGTAAAAACTCATGATTCTAGCTAACATGTACAAACAATTATGTGGCAGGAATAATTGCACTGATTGATTTTAAATATAAACTGCACAATTAAAATGTCATTGAATAAATCTGACTGCAGAAAAAGAGTCAATTCCTGAGTCAACTGTCACAACAGCTGCTTCAATTTCTACTAAACAGAGAAAAAATGCTGTGGTGCAAGCACGTGATGGCAGTGGGAAGAAAAAACATTTAAAATACAATTTTATTTGTATAGCACATTTAAAAACCACAGGTATGACAAAGTGCTTCACAGAACGAGATAAGAGCAATAATAAATACAAATAAATAAAATAATACAAATAAAATAAATACAAATAAAATATAGGTGGAGACAAAACTAACCAATAATACACCAGGCGTAGTAGGCACAACCCGAAAGGCTGAAGATTAAAACATTATAAACATTAATAAAGCAAAAAAGATAAGTTACAGTACACTTACAAATGTGGGCTCTAGGAGGCGGGGAAAGCAAGGCTAAACAAATACGTTTTTAATTGAGATTTAAAAGATTGAATTGAATCAGACGCCCGAATAGCTTGAGGGAGGTTATTCCAGAGGTAGGATGCGACAGCGGCGAATGCGCGGTCACCTCTGGTCTTGAGCCGAGATCTAGGTCGCACCAGGAGCATTTGATCTAAGCGCTCTCCCAGGGGTATAAAAGCTAAGGAGATCCCTAAGATAGCTGGGCGCGGTGCTATTTATGATTTTAAAAGTGAGCAATAAGATTTTAAAATCAATATGAAATTTAATAGGGAGCCAGTGCAGGTCGGAAAGAACTGGAGTAATAGACTCAAACCTGCCAGCTCCAGTTAAGAGACGCGCAGCTGCATTTTGAACGAGCTGCAGTTTGTGAACAAGGGCAGAATGGAGACCAGTGTAAAGGGAATTACAGTAATCTAATCTGGATGTAACAAAGGCATGGATACGTTTCTCCAGGTCCTTACGTGGTAAGTTGGGCTTGGCCTTAGAGATTAGACGTAGTTGATTGAAACTCGATTTAACTACAGAGGACACGTTTGTCCAACTTGAAGGAACTGTCCAAGACAACACCCAGGGTCCTCACAGTGTCAGAAAGGGAGTCAGCAAAGGGCCCAAAAATACCAGTTAGTTCAGCCCGAGAGGAGGGA
>NW_005187451.1:3005977-3007780 GCF_000239375.1 Pundamilia nyererei
GGACGGACGGACGGATGGACAGATGGACAGATGGACGGACGGATGGCTGGATGGACAGAGGGATGGATGGATGGACGGATGGACGGATGGACGGATGGATGGACAGAGGGATGGATGGATGGATGGATGGATGGACGGACGGACGGACGGACGGATGGATGGACAGAGGGATGGATGGATGGATGGATGGATGGACAGATGGACAGATGGACGGACGGACAGATGGACAGATGGACGGACGGATGGATGGATGGACAGATGGATGGATGGATTTTGGTGACTTAATTTTGAAATATCGATCATATTGCTACAAAAGACAAACGCGGAGAACACAATGTATTTGATGAATTCTTTGAAGTGATGGGTACATTAAGAGTTACATATTCATCTTAGACACTTTCTGTGGTTTGTGCCATAAGTGAAAGATGACACAGAGCGCTGGGCAGTTTGTCTCTGGCACTAATCATCAGCGCTGTGTCACATGTATCTTAGCAGCCCATTCTTTCATTTGAGGGAACCAGCGGATGAAATATTGAGCTGGAATTTCACCACAGCTCCAACACAGCTTCTGCTAAGGCTGGGTGTCTGACAAGCATAAATTATGTTAATAGAATTTAATAAAAAACACTTTACTCCAAAGGTTTCAGTACTTTGAACTGTCAAAATGATGTAGTGCGCTACCTGCAGAGAATTCTAAAACTTAAGTTAGAACACTAAAATATTAAAACTAGAAATAGCGATCCTTTGTGAGAAATGACCTAATGAAAAGTGAAGAATGCACAAGTGTGTCTCCCAGGTGGAGTTTTCTGCTTTTATTAATTGGGCTTCCATTATGGTTCAGTATAATTAAGAAGATATGAAAGAGATTTGCAAATATTTTAATGAATGAATTGCCAGTATCGTTTTTTTTGTCAATCCCACTTTGTGCACAGAAACACACAATGCGCAAAGTCCTCGTTATCTAAAAACACCAAAATTGTAATTAAGTTAAAAAAGGGGCTTTTATGTTAACACTGATTGATTAGTAATGACGGCCTCCTGAAGAGAGGACTTATCAGAAAATTACTCTTAAAAAAAGAAAAAGATCAGTTTTGTCTGCAGCCTGCCACCCACACAATCTCCCACCCGCCACTCTATTTAACTCACAGATGGATGATTAAAACTGGTTGCTTGGCTGAAGTGTTCAATTCCATCATGCAAGAGGACAAATCAATAATATTTAAATTACCGATGGTAATTACCTTTAGTCCCATAACTGGGATCAGCACAAGCTACTGGCTCTGTGCTACCGTCGACTAAAACATATGAAGTGGATCATGTATGTCTGTGTTCACAAATGTTACCCTCATATTGTGCTGACGTACAGATGGATGGGAAACATCCACATTAGTGTTTGTTTAATCAGAATTCAATAAATAATTATTTTTTTAAAAATATGTACAATTTTTATAATATTAATATCTATTATTTATTTACTTGTTGACTTTAGTCTTAAATATTAAATTAATAATCCATCAGATTCTGTCAGGGATCTTCACATAGTTTGAAAATATGGCAGCAATTAAAAATATTAACTTAGTCAAGAGATTTTTACTTTAACTGTTTCCCACACAGAATGAACAGAATGGCTGACAGCTGAGGCGTGCTTGTTTTAAGTAAAATACTCAGCAGTCATTTGTTAGTAAAAAGAAAGAAACATACAATACGCACACGCACACGCACGCACGCACACACACACACACACACACGCACACACGCACACGCACACACGCACACGCACTGGGTAAAATGGGTAAATATTAT
>NW_005187451.1:3007900-3020624 GCF_000239375.1 Pundamilia nyererei
GCTACAGTAAACAAAACTGGAATTGAACTGATGATGTCGACACAGTCCCAGTTATGCTGCATTCGTTGTGAGTAAGGCGTAGTGGGCGTGTCTGAGGCTGTTGGTTATAAACGTACCTGTTCTGGTCTGAGGAAAGGGACAGACCCTGGAGGAACAAACGAGTTTTTACTTACAGTGAAGGACACAATGCAGCACGCAGGAGTACTGTGGCCACGCAGTTCAGGAAATCTAATGAAGAAACCTGCTTGAGCTGAAGCACATTCATGAGCTACATCTGCTCCACGTGACTTCTAACACGGAGCAGTTCGGCTGACTTTAAAATGCCTCCCTCTAGTGGAACCACAGCAGGTTCTGCTCTTTACATTTTACTTTCAACGTCTCCAGCAGCTCATATTAATTTAATGCAAGCTGCAGTACAATGAGGGGATTTTATGTTTTTATAATGAATGCTTTAAAATCTCCTAAATCTGAATCTCACTACACATGGATTTATTCTTTGTGTTCATCAGTTAACAACAGTGAAGTCCAGACATTCAGCTTTAATTCTTAGATGTGCTTTTACCACACTGGAGTCTGCTGGAAACTACGTTTGATTTTATCCTTTTATTTCACCTTTAAAAATGCTTTTCTTGCTTTTTTGGTATCATTCTTTTCAACCTCACGTTTACAAAATGTATTCACACAATTAACCAAAAATTACAGACAAAAAAACATCTGAGTATTAAAAACTTTAGCAAATTATTTTCTACCATTAAAATCAAATAGAAATTGTAAATTTCAAAAACTCGTGCACAAATTTTGCAGCGTTATATGGAAATCGTTACAAGCAATGCTTCAGGCTGTGGTGTTATTTAACTATTTACAGAACAATTAGGTGTCACGTTAATATCCCACACTAATTATTGGTGTATCGCTCCTGCTCTCCACTGTTTATATAGCTTTGGTTTTTTATGAATGGAAATATGCTGCAAAATGTGACAGATTGTAGAATAAAAAGTTTAAACTTCTGTTTTTGTGTTTTTACAGCAACAGAAAAACGTGTGATTGATATTTACGTGAATATGAGAGCTGCAAACTTATAATTCACCTTTTACTCATGTGATCATGCAGCATGGTTGGCAGGATGCGGCGAGTGAGGTCGTCTCATTGGTTGAACAATTTTCAGAATCATCTTATAAGATAATCAAGCCTGCATTTAAACAGGAGAGCAAAGAAAAGCGTCTTTGGACCTCGTGGACCATCAGCGGTCCAGGAAGATCGTCGCTCCTGAGAGACGGCCTTCTCTCTGTTAATGTTAGTGTCCGAGTGTGAATCTGAAACGACGCTACAGTGCACGTCTGTGTGCTACAAGGACGAAACACAAATATGAGACAAACCAACTGCAGCATAAAACAACGAGCTTTAAACACAACAAATACATTCCAGAGTTATTGTCTATATTCTTCTTATAATAGTGTTATTATTGTTATTGCTGGTGATGATGAGTTAATGTTGCTTTACCATCATTGCTGTAACTCCCTCCTTAATCCGGGAGTGGAAAGCACTCTCCCTGCACACACTCACACTTGTTTTCTTACCAACTCCGCCTCGTCTGTACGTTTTCTGATCCACTCGAGTCTTTATGGTGTAAAACAGACCAATTTCCTTCCTCTGTCTGTGTTGGTGCTGCAGTTTCTCCCCCTGCATTTCTGCACAGCTAATGCTAGCAGCAGCAGCCTCCTGTGACTGCGAGGACTTCGTACTGCTTGTTACATGTCAGGCAAACTGACACTTTCTGTTTTTACTGTCTTTTTACAGCTCCACCTTTTTCCACTTCTTCCACACCAAACTGAGTTCTCCAAAGTGTGCGAGCACACAGCCAAGGTAGGGGAGGGCCCGCTGCTCCGGAGCAATACAGTGTTGGTAATGGTAACGAATGAGTGGGTCAGTGCTTGTAGGGCCGACAGGCAGAAGCCCTTCAACTGACCCATCGGCCCACCGAGCAAATGCTCAGTCCAGCCACGAAGAGTCAAACAGGGAATGTGGATTATCAAACATTAGGTCTCTGTTGTCTGCCTTCCTGTAAACATTCCAACATCTCAGTGTTTCACTGTGCTGCAGCCCATCAAGAGCTTTGAACTGCCCCCATGTTTCAGAGGTGACTGCCAGCTTTCTGGGTTTTCTTTAGGACTTTGATCATCTACAGCCTACGTCACGTTTTCTGATTGGTTGAGGGTCACCTGTCTTTTATTCACTTTACTGATGGTTCAGGTGGCAGCTCGGACCCTCAGGCATGCGTCCTCTCATCAGGCACAGAGTGGCTGTGCTGAGAACATCCAAGTGTCTCTCCAGGATGGTCGACTCACACGGAGGGTGTCGAACTTTCACTCCGATTGTGAGTTTCTTTTTTTGGATTAAGTGTGTGTGCACACACACACACACAGTCAATGACTTAAAGTCATCAACAAAGTAAAAATCTTTGCTGATTTTTTGCATCATTTTACTAAACATGACCAAAGTAAAACTCTCTGATTCACACTGTTTAGCTGCATACTATTCTATTATAGAACATAGGGTTTCAGAACTGTATATCATCGATAATCCTTCAATAACGTGTTTATTTCTTACCTATCTGCAGTCCAAATCCCTGCAATATGTCAAAAACCTGTTTGAGTGACACCTGATGACATATCACACAATGTGATTACCAAAGTGTATCAGTGCAAAAATGCTGCAACAAAAGCCGAGACTCTTAATTCTTTTAATTAAGACTTTTAATTCTTATCCCTACTTTTATTTTTTCCATGTCTATTTAAGTGTTATTTATGACACCATGTTTGCACTGAAGCACCGCAGCAATTTCCTAATGTTGTAAACCTGCTCAACATTTGGCAATAAACCCCATTCTGATTCTGATTCTCTCTGCTTCATGTTTCAGTTTCTTCATTTCGGCAGTGCAGCTGCTGCTCGTCAAGCAAACAGAATAAATGGGTTCCAATTAGATCATCTAGGAGAGGGTACCTAATTTACTGTCGATTAACAAGGATTTAAGGAGTGCGAGGTGGAACCTGCTATTTATAAGAAGGCTAACATATCAGATAGCACAGTGATAATGGAGATGAGGTTTCGTTTGGTGTTCCTGCTGCTCGTCTGCTCTCTACATCTCTCCTACTTTCCCTCACTGTCAGTCTCTACACTGACATCATTTCTCTGTCCAATCATCTTCTTGTCTGCCTTGTTTGAGACAATCAGCCTCCTCTCTGCACAGTTTAAATCTGTGCTCTTCATCATTCTCCTTTCAGACTCAGACCCACCTCCTCCCCGTCTCCACCCGAGCCTCATCTTCAACACCACCAGCATCGAGACTCTGAGGGATCCTGTCCCGATTTTAATGCTCAGACAGACGCTGCAGGTGAAACGACACTGACACGTCTTCCTCGTGTCATTAAAGAAAGCAAACTGAATTTTACAATCCACCTTAGGATGTTTCTCAGACATTTGAAACTCTGCATAATCACCAAACAGCCGATTCTATTGAAAGTCTCCAGGGTTTGGATCTCGTCGGGCGTCTCTTGGTGGCATTTTTATTTTTCATGTGGCCCCATTTTCTAGAAAATGCTAATGAAGGAAATTTCCAGTGACAATGAAAGTGTACTTCTTTTGTGTGCAAAGTTCCCTGTGGGGAGCACGAAGCTGAGGAAACCTGCTCTAATTCTGTCATTGTCACACTTTAACATAAGCACTCGTTCAGTTGCCTTTGTTCAGCGATACAACGCGGCCCCAATTCTTCCACGTTAATTTAAAAACAAAACCCTGACGTGGTGCTCCTCGTAGGAATGTTTGGTGCTGCTTCCGCGTCTCTCGCTACGTTCAGGCAGTGACGGCTTTTCTTCCTCCTTTTTTGTCTGCTCTCATCCACAGGAGGCCTTTACCTTTGTCACCGAGCCGTAATGACAGGATGCAGGTCCAGTCCGAAGAGTTCAGATTGAGGATTAGAGAGTTGACAGTTTTGCTGCAGGTCAAATCAATCAGGACAAATCCGTCCTCAGATACAGTCAATGAAGAGTCGAGCTGAGTGATGAAGAATAAATACATGGAGAACATTATGTTCTGCCACTCTGAAATATTTACATAAAATATAACAACAGGGATCTGCGTGCCTGTAACCTTTATTCTAGCTTGATGTGACTTTGATTTTTAGCTTGAGGCCACGTAACAAACGTACGCACCGCTCACACGGCAGGGATTTATGGAGCCTACTATAGACGGAAAAGTTTCTCCGACTTTCTTTTCCTCTCTTCTTCTTCCTCTGACACATAAATCTCGGGATAAATCTGGAGGAGAAATTTCACAAAGAAGAAGTTCTTTAATTTCATCAGCACTCCTGACTGACAAGTATCATTATGGATAAAATTATCTCGGTAATTATCCTGCCCAGGGGAGATTTATATCCCTTTGTGGGAGCTTAGAGGAGAAGCAGGAACGTCAGGACGTGGTCTGTGCAGCAGAGTAAGTGCTTTGTTAAAATCAGCCTTTCTACTGTGCGAGGCTCGCTGGAGGACTTGGTGTGGGCTTTCTGCTCTGCACTGAAACAACTGTTTGTTTTTGTGAGAGAAACTTGGTTATGAAATACCAGCATTAGCATTAGCCTGATTTCTACTGTTAAACAGTATTGATTATTACTGAGACTGCTCTACTTTTAAGCTGGAATTGGATCTCATTTGACTTCACCCTGAAGTTTGGCTTTGTTGTTTGAAGCCCACTCTGACAATGACGTCGTCCTGTGAACTGAATGTTTTCTGCAGGACAAACAGGCCGACCGGGATTTGTTCTTCTTTGCCTTGTTTGGGATTTTCTTGTCCTGTCTTGTTAAAAATAAATAATTGAATTGAAAAGCCTGTTTTGGGCTTCGACACGTGCACTGATTTATATGGACACAGCCCTGCAGAGTCCACCATCAGAAAGCAGCTTGTTGCGTCTTTGAATGATTTTGGGGGATATGACATCACTGCATGCCTGGATGTGTAGTTTTGTAGCTAACAAAGCATCGACTCTTTGACCCTTCAGACGAGTTCTTGTATTTTTCTGCATGTTTGGTCACAGAGTGATTTAGCTTGTAGTCCTTGAACACAGCGACCTGTGAACTGCAGAATAAGCTCTGACTTCTGTAAATAAACATTTTACAGTCCAGACCTTGTTAGAAACACAGCAGTTGGTATTAATCTCTTTTTTATTACATGAGCTGACGTGTCTGACATGAGGATTCAGCTGCACGTGCATCCCTACACAAATAAAAGTCACACTTTCAAAATAAAAGCAGCACAGGGGGCACAAACTAGGGGGCGGAGTTAAAAAGAAAACACTTTGCACTAATGAACCATGGGACATTATCATTGATGACCGTTACTACCCTCTAGGTATAGCCTCTGAGTCATCCCTCCAGCATACTGTTGGGTTTATGCTCAGATTATAAATTTATTATCAAACGGTGAGTGAACGGTTGATCTCAAATGAGTTTTGCATGGACCTCCATCTCTCTGGCTGCTGCACCAGAGCAGTAAAAACTTTTATTGCATCTGGTAAAAACTGAATGTTAACATGATTGGTCCTCGGATGAGAGGTTTCCTAGTCTATCCGCTCCAGGGAAACAGGGAAATGTGGATTATTAAACATTACGTCTCTCTTGTCTGAGTCTCTGTTAGTACATGATTTAACCCACATAGAAAACAGGTCTGGCCTGGATGGGGCATCAAGCTGGCACTTCTGACTGACTGGCAGGGTGTATGTCATCCAGATGTGGGTCAGGTCTGGCAATGAGGCACCATTTATGTTCCTATTTTAGTTAGAAGACCCAAATGCCATGTTGCAATACTGTACTGCTATGGTAGCCAACGTTTCAAATGCAGGTTTGCAGGTTTGTGAGTGTACACTTTATCTCAAACCTAGTGAGGGTTTACTCGTGTTTACCATCGGGTGGCTGTAGCTCAGGAGGTAGCGCAGGTTGTCTGCTGATCAGAAGGTTAGTGGTTCGATCCCTGGTAGTTAGAAAAAGTCTCTGAGTGGGTGAATGTGTTTTATAGAGCACTTTGAGTGGTCTACACAGGACCACCACTGTGTCTGGTGTGGGCCATAGCAGCTTTGCTCTGTGGGAATAGTGTGTGTACAGGATGGGAGGGGGTCGTGAGTGAGGCGATGGCAGGATGACGGTTATTCTCACAGTTTCTGGGACGACCAACTCAGATACCGGAAACGGAAAACTCACCGGTTGTCATGGAAACCCCAAACAAAAGATTACCCCTCTGTTTGTGAAACAACAGATTTCACTCAATAATGAGATTTCAGCAAACTGTTTGGGTCCCTCAAAGAGGGAGCGGAGAACACCGAGACAGCAGAATGTGCCTGAAAATGAACATTTTATAATTAATCATTTTTATAATATTTGAAACAAATATTTGATAAATATTTCTTTCACTTTGTTGCATCTACAGTGTTACATCATAATTTAAAGGATGTGTTTGTATCATCTCTGCCCAGTTTCAGCCTGTTTCAGCTCTGATCTCTATCCTGCATGATTTATGCCATAACTGTAAAATATTTCTTTAACATTTAATCAGTCTGTTCCTCATTTGATCAAAAACACACAGTTCATCATAGCATGCAATATTAAAAGAACAATATTTCTCTTTTATACACACTGCAGCACACACTGCAAAAAATACTCGTCTTTGAGAAGATGATCTCAGTGTTTGAAACGGTTCAATTTTACAGCTGTACATTTTTTATTCAATCATTTTATTTATTAATACAATAAATTACATTTTGGCCATATTATATTTACATTACCAAAGTGAGCTGACTCTACTCATGAACAACATTAGCTAAGTGTTGCTAGCTAATCTTAAAATGACTGTTGGACACAGAAAAAACCCGACAATCGAACGACACTTCTGACCTTCACGATCTTCTGAAGGCCCAGCCTGACTGTGAAGCCCGGGTCCTGGGAAGGATGCAGACTTAGGACACACCTTTTGTTTTGCTGTCTCCTGTTTTGCCACTTGATGTCACTGAAACAAAGCTTTGAATGCATGAACTCATCCACCAAGTAAAACTGGAAACGGGTCAGTTGCAAAATTCAGAAACTATAACTCTTCATAGAAAACACGGGACTTGGAAGACTGAGACATTGAGAACAGGTTGTTCAGGCCATGATTGATAACGTGATCAATAACAGTTCCCCGGGTTTCATCTGAGACCTTCCAGCTACACCTCTACCCCACACAGACTCCTCTTCCTCTTAGAACTCCTCCATCCACGCTGATGAGAAACAGCACAGACGTAGCCCCTCTGACTGCCTGCAGACTGAGTGCTAATTGAAGATTTGAGTGAAGGCGTGTCAAACAGGTGCTTTGGTGATTTCATACGGATCTAGATGGTTTCTAATATTTAGGAGCTGTTTGGTTGCATTAGCTAAAACAGTGAGGTTTGGGCTGTTTGAATGACAGCTGTGTTAAGAAAGGGTTGACACATTTGGAAGAGGCGTCTCCTGCTCTGCTCAGAGACGATGAAAACTGAGGGGATCCCAGTTTCTTTAGGCAATCAAGGAAAACTGTAATTACCTTCTGCGTGGCCTTTTGTTCACAGTGGTGGTGCCAGCGTACTAAACTCACAGGCGGTAGGAGAACACGTTCTCCACTGAGGAGCACTAGAAGACCAGCAGCAGCTTCTGGGCCAGGTTGGCCCTCCCCAAGGCACAAAGGAAGTGCAACCAGACTCCACCCTTTCTTCATTTATAATGAGAAGAGGCTGGATCTGTGGACGAATCATTCAATCATTGACTGTGAGACCAACACATGGGTGTAGCACGGCTAATGAGCCAACAACAAGCCGCTAACAGGCTGACAAGTAGAGAAGAATAATGTAAGTATTATAAGATGTTAAGATGTGTGTCTTTTTAAATAAATATAAATATATTTAACTTAATTCTAAATCTGTCAGTTGCAGTAAAACCATTAGCAGTTAAAGCTGGAGCAGCCGGGCGTCTTAGAAAGTGCAGGACAGCGTGATCGTGTCCAGCAGGTGTGCGAGCTGGAGCTGCACAGAGTAGCAACATGGCAGCTCCTATAACAGCGCAGTGGGGGGAGGAGCCAAGTCCTCACTCTGACACAGCCACAAACAGCTTTAGTTGTTCTTTGTTATGAAATTGTGAATTTCCCTTATGAATCTTGTGTTTGGATTTCTTTCCTATAATAATCTATTTGTGTTTTACTTCCGTTCCTGCTGTATGACCTTCAGCTCCTGTTTTAAACGTTTCAGCTTCACTGTAATAAACATGAACTGATTACCAGTCTCACTGCTTAAACAGTATTTTTACTATCTGTCCGTACGCTTCATTTTGGCTAAATAAATCATTGCTAATCATCCCCAGTCTTACTGAACAGTTTGTCCCACCTGGCTGTGATTCACTGTGTTCTTGTTGTACGCTAACCAGAGAGAAGAAATCCGGTTGGATACGTTCACCACACTATATCTGAATATTCTGCCACAGTTTGCAGTAAAAATGCTTTCACTGCCAGCTGAGGTCACCCTCCAAACTCTGATTAAACGTGTCAGTTTATTCACCCTATTATGCAACTCCATCCTGTTGTCACTGATTGTCGTGTGATGGTGCTGATGTGGAGGCTGCTGCTGATCAATAAAAAACTGTACGTGTCCAGAACCTGGGAGGCATTCTGTAATTAAATCAATATCTGTGCCTGGCTCGTGGCATTAAGATTATTGGCTACGCTGGAATTTAGTCACCGTTGTCTTAAACCGAGAGTAGAAACTGGCTACCATAAGAAATCAATGGCTGCATATCACAACCAGCATCCTAATTACCTGGCAAGGAATCAATGTGGCTTTCTGCGTTACCGCTCTCTCGGGGAAATCACAGGACGCTATTTTCCTTGGTGACTCTGCAGCTCAGAAGATTACGCCCATCAGAATCAGAATCCGTTATTATTCCCAGAGGAAGTCACAGCTGCTCCGAGACAGTAAAAGAGCAGCAGAACACGTTAAAGGACCAATATAAAATACTAGAGTATATTACAGAATAGCTCTAATATATAAATATTCTGATATATGACACAAAATTGAAATATAAATGAAGCTGAAATTGAGGTGCAGATACTATTGTCGCACGTATGAGTGCTTATAAAAGCTGTACAGAGAGAGCCGCAGGCAGGAGTCCTTTCAGCTGAACAGCCTCCCGTGACGGCACCTCATGGGGTGGGTGGGAGCTACTGGACTGGATCTGTTCCTGTTTAGGCTGAAATGGTTTTGATTCATGAAGCCATGCAATGATGTAAAAAATACCTCAAATGCATTTCACTTTCAAGTAACAAGCCTGTTTGGTAAAGAGTAGAAATGACAGATATTTGTAAACAGCTGTCAGAATTCAAATATCTGACTGTATTAAAACACATTTTCTCATTGCTTCAACAATTAAATAACACAGAAAAATGTTTCAATAATTGGTAACAATAAAAATTTATAATAATTCATAAATTTTAAGAGGATGGAGGCGCTGCAAGCTTTGACATACTCCACAGTGTTATATGTCCATAACTGTTTAAAGAAAGAACGTAGAAGACGATGTGTCTAGATGGAAATCTCTACCCACATCGCTCATGTGATGTGATTCAATAAAAATGATGCTCTTAGCAAGAATCAATCATTTATTTTCAATGATCCCGAGCTCCAGACTGGTTCAGCTCTCTGGATTGTGTATTTCTAAACCCCCGCGTGTCAGCTTCGAAACACTGCAAAGGAGCAAAGATAAAGCAGTCTACGTCTAAACTAAACCCACAATGCTTTAGTGTGCTGTTCTAGCTTTGCTCTACTTACTATCCCGGGTTAGTTTGTGGTTGCATTATGTTAGTTTACATCCATGTTTATGTTTTTAAAGTTAACACTATTGAACCATCAGGTCCTTTTTCTGTTAAAGGAACATTTTTGTTGAATTATGCTTGTTGACGTTGCTTTGGTTACACTTACTGTTGTTTGTCCCTTTGCTCAGATCTCACATCCAGAGCAGGTATGTGGGCGGGGCCGGCCCAGCACTTCCTGTTTATGAAGGCTCATGATGTCACTGACTGCATCACTGGGTACAAGCTTTTTGAGTTGTACTGCATAAAGTGTTTTACTTTTGAAACCATTTGAGAGTAAATGAGTTTGTAAGATAGATGTACAGCGTTTTGTTTTTTGGCTAACCTGTTTGTTAATGAGAGACTGATGAGGTTCAGGTGTGTACAAATCTGTACACAACCAGTGAGGTTTGGACAACCGGGGTTTTTTAAGATGACAGAAAATAAAATACACCAAGAAGAAACTTGAGCAGTCTGCTGATGCTGTCGTCTTATCGCTATCTCACACTAATCAAGTCCAATTTCACTCGCTGGCCCACAGTTGAGCTGCGGTTTGGGGAAGACCTCGAAGGCGACTGGTGACGCCTCCCTGGCAGATCCTCATGCACTAAATAGAAGTGAAGAAGTTACAGAATTGAGAACAAGGAGGGAGGGAGGGGCACGTAAACGAGAATGATCAGCTTGCAGAACTGAAGGAACCGGAGGGAGCGTGTTCGGAGGCGTGGTCCCGCTCCTGAAATTCCGACGCGTAATCTCCAATACAAACACCTGATCTCAAAAGCCCCAAAATGACTGTCTAACACATACAGGACACTCCAAAATAGATGCCCCCCCCCCCTCCATGCTAACCAAGCATAGGATGGAAACTTTGAAATCCACATTGACAGCAAATGTTCCAACACTGGGAGGAACTGTTGCTTCCAAGAAATGGTTGTTTCTTGGTTATGACTCTGTGACTCAGTGTTTTTTCCTTTTTATTTAAATGACTCTCAGTATGTTTGATATCCTCCAGAATCTTGATGTAGTCGATTATTCAGATTACTAAACTGAATTTTAAAGATGTGAAACATCCTGTTAAGTGATCTAAGTGATTCTCTCACCTCAAAGCTGAACTTTTCTACAGACACACATTTACAAGATAGAGACCACTTTACCCTGAAACGTCCTTGGGAAATCTGCCACGCATTCAAACGGACCGCTCGTGGTCACACCTGCGCCTAATCCCCCACACTTAGATCTACATCTTATTTTAACTACATGATGGCTGCGTTGACTCTTGGAGACTTCTTAATCCACAAACAAGGACATATTCATTTTTTCAATCTTATTCCTGTATTGATTTTTTTCACTGACAGTTTAAAGTGATTCCCTCTGACTGTCATCCAGCTGTGCCCCCCTTACTGTGGACTCTAGACCAATCCCGTTTCTCCTTCCCACGGGGTTTCTATTCACTTCTGCTTTCAGATGATACATTTAATGACTTCATTGCACCAGCAACTGGTGAATTTTTATCTATTAATAATAACAATTCAGTTTATGGGAATCTCTCAAAGCTTATCTATGTCTGCAGATCATTTCTTTTTCAGTTCACCAGAACAGAACCCAAAATCCAAGCTGCAAAGAGAGACGAGAAAGCAGGGAGGGAGAAAGAGACGTGGGGGAAGACGAGCAGTAAAGGGCCGTGGGTCCGACTCCAAACCACACTCCTGCCCTCCAGCCAGGAAGCATGGGGTCACTGAACTGGCAAACACTGAATCAAAAAATGCAGCTTCCCTGCAAAACAAAGGTTCTTGCTTTTACATCCTGGTGACAACACGGTGTATCCTTACTCCTCTGGAAGTCACCTAACCCCCCAAACTCCCTGTGGCTCAAAGACATGATGCCATTTCTCAAACTAGAAAAAACAACTTGTTTTTCTTTTATTATTTTAGTTACTCACCAACCTTGTCTTTAGATTAGCCCACTTACTTGGCAGGGATAGTGGCTATAGTGGGCAGGTGATGTTGAAGATGGAGCTGACAGGCAGAAGGAAAACAGGAAGACAACAGAGAACATTCATCGATGCAGTGAGTGTGCAGGGATCGTGTGACAGCAGAGGATCAGCTGAGGCAACCCCTCGGAGGAAGGTGAATGAAAAAGCTCGTGCCCATCACTCCACAAGGCACCGACTCACTCGTCCAAGGTCAGCGTCTGTAACGTCTTCAAGTATAAAAGAAAACGTTTTCTGCCTTGAGATGAACCTCAAATGTATTTGTATGCTGTTCAAGCCCTGCGTCTAATCCTCAGGAAGACGTTCAGCACAGATCAGTGGACAGGTCAGGATCACTTGTGGTTGGCAGCATAAGCCGCACGCTTCCTATCGCAGATCTGTTGCTCTGATGGCTCATTTATATTTGCCATCACTGCCGACACGACTGGTGGTTCTGCCACGAGTGACGTAAAACTGCTGCAAAAGCCACACTCTGGTTTCAGCTGATGGTGCATCTCTTGCACACAGCATGGTGCTGCACGGTCACCTGACAGCAAAAGTCCAGCTGGGCCTTTGTGTGTTTTTGCTCAGCACATCTCGTCTTTACCAGAGTTTAGAGTTCAAAATCTCGACTTTAATATTGAAATTTTGACTTTATTCCCAAAATGATCAGTAATGTTTTTTTCCTTAAACATTCTTCATGCTTTCAGGAGAAACTTTAAAAAACACGGACTGAGACCGTTTTGCTTCCTGTCTTTCTCCACCAACACTAATGTGCTGCTGCATTTTACACTCTGGAGCTTCAGTATAAATGTTTAATGAGGCTGTGATGTGACAGCTGACACACCTACAGCCAACATAACTTTAAACT
>NW_005187451.1:3021609-3023993 GCF_000239375.1 Pundamilia nyererei
TGTGTCAATAAAACACACAACACACTTGGAGCACGATGACACATCTACAAAGGTGGTACTTGGAAATACACACGCCTAAAAAATGTTACGTGCACATGCGTCAACCAGCAGTTGGACCCATGTGACCTCAGTGGCTGTTTACGTTCCTCCCTCTGCTGCGACATTATCCACTCTGCCAGAGCCCGGCTGCAGACTCAGCACCCGAGGTTCCATCTTTGGTGACTTCAACCCTGCCAGCTTTCACACAGTAGAGCCCCTGCTCCATCAGTACCAACCCTGTCCCCCTGCCGGCTTTCACATGGCAGGGGGACAGGGTTACTGATGGACCAGGGGCTCTACTGGTCCATCAGTACCTACTCAGCTCAGATCGCCACGGTTTGTGGAGTTTCCCATTAGGTCACAGTACCTGGTACTTTTTCAGTAGTAGTTGTTTGTCGCAACACTGACAATAAAGTTCTGAAGGCAAAAGCAGGTCAGAACTAACACGGTGTAACTAATAAAGAGCGTTTTAATCTGAGAAACTTTGCTTGAACCTGGTTCCACAGCACTAAAATCAAAACCGTCCGTTTTGACACTAAATACAGAGAGCACACTGTGGCGAGCCTCGACTGGCCTACGATTGGTTATTGATGTAGACGCACGTCATGGTGACTCAACCTGTCTTGCAGCGCTGCCATATAAATGTTTACATTAAGATTTTTGCTGCATCTTAATGAAACTGAGCAGAATCAGCTCCTGCTGTTTGATAAAATGCTTCTCATCTACTCGAGTACTCGAGCTGCTCATTCAACACGACTCCACATTCATGCAAGTTTCTTTCCATGTCAAAGACTTTCCGTCCATCAGTCACAGTGAACGTGATGCTGGTTTCATGAACATAATAAATGTAGTAACTGTTCTACAGTCAGTGAGTGTTCACGCCCACTGTACCTTGTGGCCCGTACTCATGAAGTAGTCACGGATGGCTCTCACCATCACTATGGCAACAGGGTAAGTAGCATTGACAGCCTCCTTCCCTGTAGACGTCTTGATGAAGTCTGAACCTGCCGTGTTGGAACAGATGAGATGTCTTCAACAAAAGCACGTACTGAGGTTATGTTGCATCGCTCAGCTGTCGGGTTTCGACTTCAAATTTGTCCGACGGGACGACAAACGGCTCGAGGCCGGCGTTCCCATGCAGGTCGACTGCACCGACAGCGCGGCCGGAGAAAAGCGTAAGCTGCTGCAACAAACGACAGCTTAATGCTCATCAATAAAAATCATTATTTCTTTCCTCGCCTTCCTTCACAGCCAATTATATTTTATCAGCTAGACTGATAAAAATAGAAGATGAAATGACGCAGTTTAACAGATTACCCACAAACTGCAGGGGCAGAAAAAAGAGGCGCCGCCCTCCTGCCTCCCTGAGTTATAATGACCGTTCATTACCGAACAGAACAAGATGGAAATTTTACAGTTCATTAAAGACATGTTATATGTGTTTTTTCAGTTTCTCTCCCCTCTTTCTCAAACTGGCATAATCCTTAAGATTCGTTATACGGAGTCTTAATTACCAGATAATGGATAACGGTTATTAAATGTGGGTGGCGGTAATGAAGCTCTATTCATTTGCGTGGGCAGGGAGATACTGGCGGGGAACGGCGGGGTAAAAAAGGCTATATCAGAGATTAATAGGTAAAATTATCATTCAATTTCAGGAATCTCATATGCAATTCATAGGAACAAGAGGAGATTAAGGAGCAAGTGTGGTGACAAAAGCAATGTATTTTAATGACGATCTCTATCAGAGCGCCTGACAATTTAGGTCCGTAATCGGCTTACTGTGTGTGTGCACGTGTGTGTGTGTGTGTGTGTGCGCCTGTGTGCCTGTGTGTGTGTGTGCGCCTGTGTGTGCGTGTGTACGTGTGCCTGTGTGTGTGCCTGTGTGTGTGTGTATGTGTGTGTTCATATTTAGTATGTTAATCATAATTTAACATTAAAGGGCCGTAGTCCGTGACAAACATAACAAAACTCTGTTTGTATTTTTATTCCAGAACCAGTATATCATTATATCATTAATAATTCACAAACATTGGTACCAGTTCAGCTCAGTAGGTGAGCAGTCTGGCCAGGTTCGAGTCCCAGCACGCACCCCTTTCTTCATTTCTCTCTCTCACTCGGCTTTCCTGTCTATCTACATTGTCTCTATCCAATAAAAGCTAAAAGGCCAGAAAAGATCATCTTTAAAAAGTTAGGAGCATTGATGGTTCACACATTTCATGTGTAATTATTGCTTCACAGGTCATGATGATGTCGATGACTGTAGCCGTGCTTCTAGGTCACACGTATGTCTACAGAGCCACAATGGGAGGTGTTTGGACGCTGCATACGTGCATCATCCGTTA
>NW_005187451.1:3024408-3028337 GCF_000239375.1 Pundamilia nyererei
TTCCTGCTTCGAGCCCAAAGGGCATCTGTGACTCTGCCTAAAAATCTTTATGAGTTCACACCTTCGATCAAAACCATGAACCCAGCGTTACGTGGACATGAAGCCTGCATGTATAAAGGCTCATTTACATCATGGAGCCCTGTTCTCAACAACGGTCATAGACGTAACTCTGTGTGATACATGTTTAAAGTTTAGTCTTGTGCTGGACACGACATCACCGGGCCGGCTCGTAGCTGCTAATAGTTCCCTCCATCCCTCTGTTGGCAGAGCAGAGAGCAGACGTCTGCAACATGCAATCATTTAATGGAATAAAACTCTTTCCCCCCAAACATCATAAGCAGCTGCTACATGTGCATCACACTACAAACACAACATTTCTTACCAAAGCACGACTGGGAATCCCAACATCAGCAAACTCTCAGAAATCTCTGTTAGACTCCCCCCCTCACTCATTTATACAAACCTGAACATCACAGCTACAGACAGACTTTCACATTTTAGTGCAGCGAGACAAAGAACGACGAACAGCTCGAGCAACAGGAAGTGAAAGTGGATGGGATGCTGTTGCAGCCAGAGGCAGTAAATGACCCCACACACAGTGGGTTACTGGTTCTCTCAGCAGTTAGCAAATATAAACTACAGCCCAGTGACCTCACACTCTGTAGACGCCGCTAAACATGTCGTAAAACCTTAAATCGAGCTTGACAGACTGAGTTGCACCTGTAAAAGGCCTCCATGGAGTAAAGAAGCTTCATACATGCAGCGTTTCATTAACACAGTGCTTTGTTATTACATCCACAGCCCAACATGCTCGTCTTTAAACTGAAATTACTAACAGAAAACAAATATAAAGCTGGAACCAGCAGTTTTTATTTCATGATCAGCTTCACTAGAAAGTGTAATTAAACTATCAGATGAAGACACACACACACACACACACAGCTGTGAGACTGACCAGCCATCATGGCGACCATGCTGGCTCTGTAGACGTTGGTGAACGAGCCGAGCTCTCCGACAGCCAGGATGGTCTTCATGTGGGCGGGGCCACAAGCCTCCCGAAACTGACGGATCTCGTCGTACATGGCTGCAGAGGGAGACACAAAACTGAAATCACTTGACGTGTTCAGTGCACGCCCATGTGTGCGTGTGGGGGGGGACGACACTGAGGGAGGGAGGCCTCACCTTCTCTGCTGCCTTCATGACGCAGACAGAAGTGACAGGAAACGGGCGGATTACTGGATTAGCCGATGGTTTGTTTTGTAACTGGCATTTCATCACGTATGAAACTCTTACTACAGGCTCAGACATCAGTATTCGACACACAGATCCTTCCATACAACCACAGTAACGACAGTGAGGCTGCAGCATACCTTCCCACTGTCCTGTAATGGCCAGCATCCTGTTGATGACGATGTCGATCTCCGTCGCGCCGTCACTCACTGCTATGCGCACTTCCTGCAGGCGGGTCTCCAGTGGAGTCTGGCCAGCTGGGAAGCCAGTGGCCACTGGGAGCAACAGATAACACAGTGGAGCCCAGGCAGCACAAGCCTTTCATTTTCTATATTACACACACAGGGTTGCCATAGCTACGACTTACCTGAGGCGACAGGAAGGCTGGAGTCGGCTGCTTTAAGTGCTCCGACAGCATCAGTCACACGAGACGGATACACACACACCGCTGCTGTTGTCACGCCTGACATCAGGGATCAGAGCAAAGAAGAAGAAACGTGGTGATAAACTGGCCTGTGGCTCCCTCTGCAGGCGGACTAGTGTCTGAGCAGTCTGGCATGCTTACTCATCAGGTAACGATGACAAATAGGATGATAAAACTGATCAATGAGATCATGGTAGCAGAAAAAGGTAAATAAAACATTTGAATTCATGCGGTTGTGAGATGTTAATGGTTCAAAGCCTCCTGTGTTTGACTTTCTCTGTGAATAAATGAGCGACAGCCGTCCTCACCATCAACGTTCACACTGGCTTTAAAGGGAAAAAGCAGCTGTGCGTCTTTGTCAGAGCAAACTGGAACATGAGCGCGTAACCACAGTGATGTGTAACCCTGTTCTGCACAGAGACGAGGACACTAATAAAGACCAACACTGTGTGTGCAGAGTAACGCACCTTTCAAACATTATGGGATTAACGATGAACGTGATTAAACTTAAAATGCACGTGTAATATCTTTTTATTTCATCCAGTGAGCCCGGTGTTAGAGGCTCTCAGAGGTTCTTTTAGAATTAATGACCCGTCACGTCCCTGATCTGGACTTTGACTGGGACGCAGCAACAACGGTTAATGGTTATTTTGTTTCTCAGCAAACAGGAAAATCTGCTTTTAAAGTAAGGTTAGTTTTGCCACACACGACTTTTTGTTTGTGTTAAATAAAATAAATTTCACGGCTTTTTGTTGATGCAGGATTATATTTGTCCGATGTTGCGACCTGTGATTTACACATTATGTCCTGACAGGTGAAATCGTAACATGGAAACAGCCGTTACTTGTTTCTCACGTGATGCCGACGGGATTTTGCTGGCATGATTTGGGAAAACTGCAAATGAATACAAATTTGTTGTGATTCCTTTTACACTAATGATGCTCAACACAACAATATTCAAAACAGCAGAGATTTATTTTACTTATAGAGACGTTGAGAATTAATACTAAGCACCACTGAAGCTATCGTGACAGGATACGCTAGCTCATTATTTACTAATAATTATTTTATGACACTAACGCTTGTTTTCATTTTATCAGTTTTCCTGACAGACGTGAGGGCGGACCTTTGTCGTGCATATCAAGCTTCTTGAGCAGGTCGTATCGAACTGGCTGGATAGCTTTCAAACAGAGCCTGTGCACGTTGGAGGCCGTATCGTCTCCGGCCAGAGTGGTCAGGTCGATCAGGGTCGCGGCCTTCAGCAGCCACGCAGCCTGCAAGGACACACAAGGAAACAGCGCTCAGAGAAGGATACACCGTGAGACATGTTAAAAATGTAGCCCTGAAACCCGCCTTATAGTTAATACTGTCTATGACCACAGAGGTGTGCTTACATGGACATACACATAAATGCATTTTGGTGTTACAAGTTAAGACAGCGTGGGCTTGTTGTCATCGTGCACCACAGCTTACAGCACAGCTCACCTGCCACTGTTTCTTGGGGATCTTCTGTCTTTGGATAAACTGAGCCCTCTTCAACACAGCCTGTGTGTTCACTCTCACTTTGGATATCCTTTCCAGGTCTGTTATGAACACAGAAGAACAGAAACAAACTCTCTTTATTAAAGTGGCTGAAACACGCAGAGAGTATTTCAATCAGATGTCCTCTCGATACCAGAGGCAGAGATCAAAGCAGCACAGAGGGACGTGAGCATGAGGTGTCTAAGCACAACAAACTGTTGTATGTGAGGCCTCTTATCTTTATTTATATAATGCCACCCACTTGCTGCACATAATGTCCTCTTTGTAAATACTCATTCACTGTATATAAAGTTCTGTCTCTCTTTTTCACTGCGTGTTATATCTGTATAACTATGCACGTGACAAAGAAGCTTGAATCTTACAAAGACTCACAGCTATCTGCCCCAAAGAGGAACACCAGAGAGAAACCAGGAGAGTAAGTCAGCTTTGAGCCATACAAGGTAGAAACTCAGCATCAGGGGAACAACATGAGAACAGCCGCCAAAGGCAGGAGACTCAGTAATACTGGAACAATCTGGTGTTTAAGTCTGACGCCATTAGTCAAATGAACACTGCAGCATCACTGAGAGTTAAAACTGTCTAAAGTCTTTCATCTTTAATAAAACGATCAGTGTTGCTGCTTTACCAGGTGTAACAATTAAGTTTAACATCCAGGCATCCATGAAAACAGAATTTATGACATTTAACAGAGTTAGAAGTTAGCAGGAAGTTAGCTCGCTAGCTTCCACCTAAA
>NW_005187451.1:3031352-3034974 GCF_000239375.1 Pundamilia nyererei
ATTAGTACCTACTAAGATCGACTCGCCATGATTCGCTGCGATTTTCAGGGTTTTGCAGTTGGTCATAGTACCTTGTATGAGGTACTAATATATTACCTGCTCACCTGGGGTTACAAAGTGATGCAAGCAGGTACTAAAATGTGATGTCATCAGACTGCATGCCACTGATTGGCTAGTCAGTGGCATCACTCGGTGAGTCATGAGAGCGTCTTGTTCATGAAAATCAAAAGCACCATTGTTGAACCCAGGCAACGAAGGAAAGGCTACAAAAACAACGCCACGGTCCCCGAGTGAGACAAAAAGACACACCGAGCAGCAGGTGTATCCTCACGTCGACGACCTCCTTTCTTGTAGTGTTTGTGTACCAATTACGTCATGGGACAATGGTCACGTTGCTATAACAACAACCACACACATTAGGTAATGGAAACCAGTCAATCTGAGTAGGTACTAATGGGAAAAGGGCTTAAGTGTTTTCCCTTATGGTAGTGTCGGATTGTTTTCTGTGGCACACCAACAGTCTGAAAGAATGAAAATGCTGAGTTTTTCATCAGTCGTTGTTTTAAACATATTTGTAGAGGTGGGAAGTACTTAGTTACTATACTTAAGTAGAATTTTCAGGTATCTGTACTTTACTTGAGTAAATGGTCTGTCAGTCACAAGGGCCTATCAAATACAAAGAGATGAAAGACACAAGACAATGAAATGTATGCATAATGTATAGCACCATAGTCAGGTGTCTATAAGCTGTGCTCATGTTACTTTAGCATGTAGCACTGCAGAAGAGCAGCGAGCATAAAGAGTAACGTGTTTTTTTATGTCACATAATTTCAGATGCAACTTTTCCATCAGCTCAACAAATGTCAGAAAACACAAACTGTTAATGTGACCACCAGGTTAACCTGTGACACGTCTGGATTCATTCTGACCTGATCTCATGTTCATACATCAGATACGACCTCTGTGCTCATCCCTTACAAATACACTAGAGTACAGGTGCAGGTGCCTCACAGGTGACTCTGGTTGGACTGACAAACATCCACTCTGAGCGCAGGTAACTTAAAGTGTACTGTGTAGATGTTGAGGTGCCCATCGTCAAATCACAGAAGGAGTGAGTGGGAAGAATAATAACAGCAGGACATTTGTGGAAATATAGAATATAAATCAACTTTGTCATTCTTTAAACTTTTGTAGTGTCACGAGGTAAACCCACGTGCTCTTCTTTCTAGTCCGAAACAAACTGTCAGCAGACTGCAGTGCTGTGTTAGGTCTTAATCAGACCTCATGAGTATTCAATTACACAGTAGAGCCAGCTGTCACATGATTGCTCAGTAAAAACTAGCTACACGTCGGAAAGCAGGATTAAAACGCTTCCTTTGCTATTTGTTAGTGTGCAGTAACATCCGTGCTCTCAGGGTCAGTCACCTCTAACTGCTTCACTGACTTCACCTGTCCTAACTTAGCATCGTACACTCAAAGTTTCAGCGTGAAATCCTGCGCAAAGCAAAATGACGACGTGAATATTCCTTGGTAACAAAATCATCGTGTTATTGGGTCACGGTAACGTGAGAGCACGATTACTGCGGACGTTCTGCCCGTACATGCGTTTACTTACCGAGCGTCGTACCCGGATTTCTGGGTGACATGTTTCGCCAAAGAGAACGCTGTCGTTTGTGAACTTCCTCATCAGTCGCAGCCAAAATACGTATGAAGTGCGCTCAAAATGCCCGGATGTGTTCTTCGTAGGAAAGTCAAACGCCAACGAGGGTAGAAGTTTGTGTGTGACAAAAGAAACGGAAGATATTTCAGAGCGCAGCGGCATGTGGTATTAATCTTTCTCTTTGCATCCGACATGAGGATTCACCTGCACGTCTACACAAATAAAAGTCACACTTTCAAAATAAAAGCAGCACTGACATGAACTAGTTTTCATTTACCTTTCCTGTTTGCCTGACCCTCCACCAGATGTCAGTGTAGCGCAGGCTTTTAATGACGTTTCAATTGCAGAATGGATACACAAAATAAATCCTAATTTTGTCACATATATTCAAATCAACTTGAATTTATTTTATTTAAAAGGGACAGTGCAGTTTAACATAGTTCAAGTGCAAGACATGAAACTGATGTACCGCAATCAAACCACTAAATTAATTCAAAACCCCCAAAGCAAATTCTGAATTCAGCTGGAAATATGATTCCTAGGGTCTGAATATTTATATAGTACGGTGCATTCAGGTATTCACAATGCTTCACTTGTTCAGTTTTTTTTCTATGTATCAAATTAATTTTATAAGAGAGTGGCGCCCACTGCCACCGCTGTGGGTGTGCCACCAGTGAGAGCGCAGCCTCCTGGTCGAGTTCTATGCTAGTCGGCTTAGAGCAAAGGCCCACCTTCAGGCCCCTGGCAGGATCCAACGCCCAGGACGAAGAAGCCTCAGTCCTCCTAGCTGTGAGAATGGGTGGAATTGGTCTGTGTTAAATGTTCAGGTGACCATGTCAAGTGTTCCCACTATATTTCATTGTTGTTCCCCAATAAGTTTTGAATGCATCACCAGTTTTATAAGTAAATACATTTCTAAAGGTGCTATTAATATCACATTCTCATCAGAGTTGGTTGGTAACAACCCATCCAATCCACGGATGCAAAGAAATCAAAATACAGATGTCCATAAATTAAGGGTAATAATGAGAAATATACTGAAATTGATTTAATACTTCATAGAAAAGCTTTTGCTGGTGATGACAGTTTCAAGATGCCTCTTGTATGGAAACTCTAGAGGCATGCAGGTGTGATTTTGGCCCACAAACAGGCAATCCTGAAGGTTATATGGGCCCTGCAAGTCTTGAACAAATATCTACAAACGTTCCAGTTCTAACAGTCAGACAGCTTTTGAATCCCGTTTGGTCCACAGGTCAATCTAACATGGCTAGACACCTGAGCCACAGGCAGTTTCTGAGGTTTGCATTCCTGCATTCGCTGGTTCTGTTCCACATTCGGGCACTGGGTTTCTTAGTGAACTTTAAAAAGAGCTCACGAACTCCAAGTCAGCAGATCTCTTTCTTTGATTTGCGACTGGATACATTAGTCGGACCAGAGAGGGGCCGTGTTTTATCACTGCCTCGCTCAGTTTCAGCTGGGACACAGATGGCATTTCCAAACAATGTTATGGTTACTGGGCACAATGGCATCAACGATTGCTTAGTGCCACTCAGACTGTTAAAGATGGTGGTGGTGGACACTCTCTCACAGCCTGTGTGCATCGCGTCACCTCAGGGGGAGGCTGAGGGTAACTAGATCGTCCCTGGAGGGAGTCCAGGCTCCTGCACCAGGGTCTTAGACTGAGAGGGTGTCGTTTTGCATGGTGTTGTATTCAACAGCAGTCTTTTACATAAACAGGTAGGGAGGGACGCGCTCCTTTCCTCTGTTAAAGCTGTCTCACTCTCTGTTGTTATGGTGCAGTGTTTGTTTTCTGCCTGTAAGAGCTGCTCATGTTCCAGGCCATCTGACCCTGAGGCCAGACCTTCTCTTAGCAGCTACATCTCCTCCTCATATTGGCTTTGATGAGGTGACACCAGCTGCACATGTCCTTGCCATAGATTTTTTGAAAGGGGCTAGCGTCCC
>NW_005187451.1:3036615-3054904 GCF_000239375.1 Pundamilia nyererei
AAAAAATCACGGTTTTAGTAACGCAGTAACGCAGCGTTCCTAAAAAATTAGTTATTGAAAGTAACGGTAAGTAACGGTAATCTAATTACCGTTTTTGCAATAGTAATCCCTTACTTTACTCGTTACTTGAAAAAAGTAATCTGATTACAGTAACGCCCATCTCTGATTGCTACAGAAGAATATTTATTTTATTATTTTACATTTACAATTTTTTTTCCTGGGGACCCTGTGACACCCCATTAAAGAGCCGTGGGCTGGATCTCTTAAGATCTGTTGGGTTTGTAAGGCCATGTTACTCCTAAATTTCTATCTTGTTCAAAGAGAAGATATAAAACAAAGTTCTAAGCTAATCGACCTTAGTGTTCTCCTTTTTTAAAAAGAATCGATAAAGAATCGAATCGTTAAACAGAATCGAAAATGGAATCGGAATCGTGAAAATCTTATCAGTACCCATCCCTACATATAAGACTGCATTGCTTCTCACTTTGGTTTCTGCAGAGTGAGTGGGTCACCTTCATGTGTCTGTTGACCTTCATGCTTTGTCTAAGCATCCCTCTGGCACACAGTTCTCTTGGCCTCAGGGTTCTGTTGCGCCTGAACACTGCATATTTACCCAGGGTTATTCCTGCAGCTTATAGCTTTATGGAATTTGAGCTTCTGAGCTTTTGCTTCTCTCCTTCTGCATCTGAGGAGCAGAGGAGTTTCCATTGTGTGTCCGTTGCGTGTGACCACACTCAGAATGTGCAATGTGTGACCTGCCAGCTCTGTCTAAACAGAGACTCACTCTCCTGCTGGATTACAGAAGCTCATCCGTCTACAGCACCAAAGGTCTTGCTTTGCCTCAGGATGTGAGAATGGCAACCTCGGTGTCTAGTCTGTGGGAGGTGTATATATGTCCCATACTATATGTGATGTACCATATAGTGAATCAGCTGTGAGGTTCAGTATGTTCCCCAAACCACCGACCTTTCAATTAGATGACCTGCTGCAGCCACCCCAGCGTCAGTTAAATGCGATGAATGTAACTAGTTTAACACTAATTCAAAGGTAAAGATTCAGAATGAGATTGATTTTATTTTTAAATAGACTGCTTGAAAAAGTTAAAGGAACACTTTGAAAATACATCAGATTTCAATGGAAAATAAAATTAATTCCTTCACTTAGGCGGCCTCAGTGTGGTTCTGTTGGCTTCAAAGCGTCTGGCAGTGACATGTATTGATGTGCCATCCTGAAAGAGCTGGACTACCTGTGGAATCTCTCTGTGATCTACACACCCTGTCAGGCTACCAGTAGTGACACTGACCCAGCCAAATGCAAAAATAGTGTGAAAACACTTGGAAAAGATGAGGAGGGTTGAATTCCTGCCATTCAGGACATTTATCTTCAGCGATGCCTTCGAAAGCACACAGCATCATCGAGGACCACAGCCACCCATCAGCTGTTCTCCTCTGGCAGACGTTACAGGAGTCTCTGTTTCTACCATCGAGCCATACGACACCTCAACCACAACACTTACACACACACACAGGACGCACTCAGAAGCTACCTGCAGCTTCACAAGTACTCTGTATAATCTGCACTGCTCACTTCACTTTATTGGTATTTATTTTTAAAGTGCAATACTGTACTAACTGCCACTAAAACCTTTGTGCTGTTCAGTCTGTGCTGCTGCTCATTCCTGCCACTGTGCAATATCCCATTTGCTCCCCCCCATTCCTATTTAAGATTTTCTTTATTTAATCACTAGGGTTTACATAATATTTATATATACATACATATATTTAGTCTGTTATCTATATGTAATTTAGTGCTTTTAAAGTTTGATTTATGTTTTAAATCACGTTAAAGAAAGGACACACAGAGAGCGGTGACAGGGTCTGTCAACAATGGTGACAATGGTTGAAGTTACAAGTCATCTCGGAGGATGTGACACCCAGAAAGAGAGGGGGGGGGGACCCAGTACAAACGTTTGGTGCAGAACAGTTTTCCATCCCACTGTCTTAGAGAAGATTGGATCTCAGAGGTCACAGCTGCTTATTTTCAACACCACAGCCTCCCTGAGTGTTGCTGCTTACTAAGTTCATCTCTTTATGACATGCTGTCCTGCTAGAAGTACACATCAACTGATTAGTGTGGATAAAGTTCAGGTCTGGTTTCTTGAACATGACAGTGGGTTCAGTGGACTCAAACGGGTTCCAAAGTCTTGACCCAAAAGAACACCTTATAAATGGGTTCCAACACATTTGCATCAGTGATGTACGGCTAACAAATCTACAGCATCTGTGTGATGTTACCACGTTAATATGGGCCACAATCTCTGACCAGTGTTTCCAGTAATGTTGAAGCAATTCCATGAGGAATTAAGGCACTTCTGGAGGGTCTAGTCCGGTTCTAGCAAGGTGTTCTTAATCAAAAGGCCAGCGAGTACAAACAGCCTACTTGGCCATGACCGTCCAGCTTTTGTCCGAACTAGTGGACTGGTCCACCAACCGTGCACCTCAGCAGGTTCAGACATACGGTGAGTGTTCAAGGCAACTGAAGTAATCAGACTACAAAAAGATAACAGGTACTGATAGATAGAAAGAACACTTTGTATAAAGTTTAATGTTCACAAAAACAATTAATAGTTTCATGTTGGGTTTTGCTATACCTGCTTCACACTTTCATTGCCTAATCGTAACATCTACTCTAACCAGAAGAAGCCTTTGTTGCTCTTTGTGATACTAGAAGATAAAACTCACAGCAAGCAGCGTTCAGCTCACTGGTCCAGCTCTTAACAACCGTCTCGTGTTGCCTTGTGGTCCCTTGGGAACTACCCACAAATACGTTACAGTTTCAAATATACAAGCAGCAAGTCATAGTGTTGGATAGTTTTTATTCACCAGTTAACTATTTTAATTCACACTGTGACCAAAAACTGCAAATATTTCTCAAGGTAGAGCTAAAGAAGGAGCAAGTGTATATATCATTAATAAAATATAAGTGTGCAACCACGTCTTCAAAAATATATGGTCATAAAATCTAATCATTTCAAAGTGACGATATAACAATGTCTACATGTTTGTGTGTGCATGCCTACAAACCAGATCATGTTTAATTCTGCAGACACAATCCAAATACAGACACAGGAAATGAAAGGTTTTGGGTGGATGAAGCTGATCAGCCATACCATGAACATGTAGGGACAAGTTTTTGAATCCAGGAACAATCAGTGAGCAGCAGAGCAGCGCCACAGTGTTGATGAAAAAATACAAAGAAGGTCAGAAAGATCTAGAGAACGCACGAGAGAGGAAGTGCATGAGGATAGCAAGGCACCTGGGGTCAGGTAAGACAGGTTCATGGTGGGGGTGAGATTATATCAGGGCTGTGAGCCCGTCCTCGTTTGCAGGGGACGGAGGTGGACAGATGAGGTCAGACAGAAGTCTCCATGACTGCAATAGTTGGGATCTGTACTGAGAGTAGGGAGCCGGCAGGTGAGCCCCCACAAAGGTGGAGGTATGTGCTAAAGACACGAGGAATAAATGCTGGGTTTTCTTCCTGGATGGGCAGGATAACATGGGCAGGACATTTGCAGAGGAGGGACGGTGCAGGCAGGAGGCAAAGAGGAAGACCAGAGTGAAGATTGATGAATGTAGAGGAGGACATGCAGAGGGTTGGTGTGACAGAACGAGACGACAGCAGTTTGTTTTTAAAATCCAAAGTCAATCCATTAACCAAATTTTAATAAGTGAGAGTAACAAGAACTTTAAATGAAGTGTGTTCCTGTGCGCATCATTAAATGATTGAAAACAGCTTATTTTTCCTCTAATCTTTTCCTTATCTGCAGCTCAAAAAGAAATACACAACTTCCTTCTTGCATGACTGTTCACAGAGAATATTTGGTCAGTGGCTGAATCCTGAACATCACCTCATAATCACCTGTTTCTTACACAGTAAGTCAGAATAGAACTAATCTCAGGGGCTTTCTTCTTCTTTCCTCTGTTTTTCTTTACAGCTCAGTCTTCTCATCGCTCGCAGAGCTACTGGCAGCTCCACCCTCAGCTTCACCCCTGGAGGCAGAGGGCGCGGTGTCTTTAGGCTGAAACGCCAGTGAGGCAGAATTGATGCAGTATCGCTTCCCTGTGGGTCTCGGACCGTCGTCAAACAGGTGTCCCAGATGAGCTCCACACTGAAGCAGAAAGGAAGAGATTTACTCCTGATCCTGATAAATGGCAACGATATTCTCCACATGACTTTATTTGCATCATTCTGGTGAAAATTCAGTCGCCAAGAACAGAGACTGTTTGAAAGCAGTCTGATTCTGATCCGGTGGCAAATGTTATGCTTTCTAAAAACCCTTCAGCTACATTTTGTTGAGCCTGGGTCACAGTGAACGTAACGACTGGTGAAACATAGAAACATGAGTGCTGTGAGTCACGTTTTTGTGAGTCATACTGAATCTTGGCAAACGTTGATCTGAGAGAAACGATGTGTTTCTGTCTAACTGAAAATAGCGATCAGTAACAGTAACACAGCCTAAAATGATTCAGTGCATGAATACATCTAAGTTTCATCCACTTTAGTGCCCAGTGGGTAGCACCTCGGGCTAACAGCTTGTGTCCCTGTGTTTGTGTGGCTTCCTCCCACAGTCCAAACACATGCAGTGGGGTTAGGTCACCTGGCCCACAGGTGTGACAGTGGATGGTTGTCTGTCTGTGTCAGCCCTGTGACAGACTGACGACCTCGTAGTAGAAGAGTAAACAACAGCTGTTGATGACGAGTTTACCTGACTGCAAGTAGCCTCTACTCTGTGCATCCCATAGGAGAAGTCATCAGCCTTAGTAATGGATTC
Source organism: Pundamilia nyererei (assembly GCF_000239375.1). Lineage (NCBI taxonomy): Eukaryota > Metazoa > Chordata > Actinopteri > Cichliformes > Cichlidae > Pundamilia > Pundamilia nyererei. The sequence continues at coordinate 3,041,447 of NW_005187451.1, forward strand.
CTCCTTCATGAGGTCGCTGAAGGATGGCCAACCTGTAACCATGACAGCATCACGTCGTCTAGTAACAACACGCTGCATCATCATCTGTAACATTGTAGCTACGTTTGTCTGTCGGAGTTACTGTGAATCTCTTTTACAGAGTCGGTTGTTTGTTTACATGAAGTGAAACTTTGTTTTCTACCAAACCAGCTCAGAGCTTTTAGTCAGAAGCAGATTTAACGATATTTATTTTCATATTCATGGACCTGAAAACTTTACAACAATGCATAACAAAGGAGACATCCAGCCAAGTGTAATGAGCATCACTGAACTACGACGCACTACAGCCACGTATGATTGTGTTGATCCACAGTTTAATTCTCTCTGTTCAGCAGCTGTAAAATATTCATCTTGTTTGTCTAGTGGAAATAAACTATAATAACAGAAGTGTTGGACCACACCGTATTGTTATTGATGTGTTTATAAAAGTTGTTCCAACATTTACAAAAGACTGATAAACAAGTCAGAAACTCCTGCGGCTACACGTCTGCCTGTTGTTGACCGTGTCCCACATTCAGCTTGTTTCCTGCGTGCTGTACAGTATCAGTTTAAGGCAGTAAGAGCTCGTTCTTAGCACACACGTAGCTTTACATACAGTACATTCAAATAATCTTTTACATTTTTAAAATGTGAAGTTTAACTTACCTGATCCGGAGTCAAATTTAGAGTTGGAACTACGAGAGAAAATAAAAATGCCATGAAGCAAAATACTGGTTTGTGTCTTATTCGCCATATTATTTTAAACTGTAGTGGCGTGCTACGTCTCCTACTGTCAGCTGTTCTACTGACCTTTACGTTTTTACCCCACAGCCATCAAAAGCTGATGGCGTACTGGCGACCTCAAGTACAAGGTCAGAGGTCAAGTTTTCAGAAATTCTTGTGAATGTGACAACTGAAGGAGGAAGTCACCTGGGATTTTCACATTAATACCAAAGTTACATCTACTGAAACTCTCAGATGAGCTTGACCAGAACTATGCTATGATTTCACCTTTATCCCACAGGTGCCCGTGTACAGAGGCCGAGGGGCAGCAGGCGAGTACGTATGCACACGGCAGCACCGAAGCACTGCGCTAACAGTCACACACAACAACAAACAGCAGGGCAGTCTTACCTGAACAGGGCCGACCCACAGACGACACAGGCGTAGGTCCCTTCATCTGTTTGATACGTGAACTCTCCACTGAAGGCGCTGTGGAAAAGAACGAAGTGAAACTTCACGACACTGACTTCATTTAGCTGTGATGCACTTCAGTTCGGACCTTTCAGCGCACTGAGGCGACTGTTGTTGGAACTGTGTAAATAAAACTGATCCCAGTCCTGTTCATGTAACTGAACAACAAGCTGATTGATTTTATCTGGTAATAACTTAGATCAAGTAGTAAAACATCACCATAAATGATGTAAGCAATAATCTGGCAGCTGGCAGCAACTATAAACTGACAGTTTCATGATTTCGTTTCAAATACTGAACGGGTTGAAGTACGGCTTCCAGAGTAACTTCTGTGATTACATCGACCAGGTCACATTTTTTACATAATGAACCTCAGTGGTTTATTTTGAAAGACTAACTTGTACCTCTCAGTTCCTCTTTCCTGGGTCACATGGTACTGCATTGGTGTGAGGCGCTGTCTCAGCTCCTCCTGTGTGAACCTCAGAGGCCATGTCCTTTTAGTCCTACATGCTCCTGAGAGGTCAGGCACAGAGAGCAACAAGTATTAACCACACTGCACACCGTCATATGAATACAAACAAAATGAATACATCTAAGAGCAGGTGGATCAATAACACAGATTGAGCTACAGTTGAGATGAATAAGCTGGATTGTTTACACCTCAACAATCAAAATGTTCCAAATGGATCATATCCACCTGAGAAGCTCTGTATTTATGTACGAACTGAAGGAAAGGTGCAAGGCTTTTACGGAGATGCTCCTCTGGGTTGACAGAGAACATATGTGCATGTTGGTAAAACTGGCTGTCCAGGAAAACAAAAAACACACTGGCACCATTTCAGACTGCAAGAATCTACGAGCAGCATGTGGTGCAACGTCACAAACAAAATCACTCAGTGCATGCAAGCAGCAAGAAAGCCAAGCGGTGAATCGTTTATCTGTTAGACTAGCAGGTCAGAGACTAAAGACGAGTTACAGTGGTTGCACTCATTTTTCAGCCAAATCTAGGACCTGGCAACACATGAAGCAGCTCTTACAGGATGAAGTTTACTGGAAAACACAAACTGGCACCAAGTCTGTGTTTGTCAAACATCTATCAGTGCAAAATCTTGGAAAAATGTAAAGTCAGGCTGACACACCAGGAGTGTTAAAGTTTTAGTGAGGCAAAGCAGAGCAGGCACACAGCACCCAATCAGTGGACCTGAGGGAAGACTGCAGGACCTCAGAGCTACAGGCTGACTCTTGGTTATTAGATGCAGCAGATTGAAGCCCGACATGGATGTTGGAGAAACGTATTCCACCCAGCACTAGAACCAAACACCCCTTAGCAGGGTTGCAACCAAGGACTGGGCTGTATGAAGAGTAGCAGACAGAGGGTGAAACAACATCACGAGCAGTTACAAACGAACAGAGTCTCAGATGAGATGACCTGATGACCCAGCAGAGAATGTCAGACTGCTACAGTACGAGACCACAGGCAACATCTTCTACAATTTAACAGTCGTTTACAGCCTTAAACATTCATGTACATATGAATTCTCTGGTCTCTGAGAGAGGTTATCGCAACATGAGCAGGTCTGCCTCGTTCAAGTACGGGATAACATCAACGAGGCTATCACGTTATAATTCAGACTTTCATAAACACTATCATTACAGAAATGTTAACCTAAGTAAAGAACTGTGCAAAACTCGGTGCAACGACTTATTGAAACATGCAAACAGAAATGAAATACATCATATACGGCACAAGCGACGCGTACAGTGCGACCCCCTTTATTCTCCGCACATCCTGAACGCTCTTAGGCAGTTAATGTCTTGAAGCAGTCTTCAGGAACCCGTCTCTACACTTATTAAAGGACATTACGAGGCTTTCTGGATGTTGACTCCCTTTGATTACGTGATCCCAGACTCCTTTATGACCAATAATGTTCCATCGTGTTTGAGATCACAGTCGTGCTGCAGACTGAATCCAGTCAGAGGCTTTTCAAAAGATACTTGATGGGGATTATAATCTGACAGTACTTTCCTGCCTTCATTATTCTGTTAGCTTTGACAAGACGGCCAAACACCACAAGTGGACAAACCGCCCCAAACAATGACACAGCCTCCCCCACGGTGTCCTGCAGATGGCTGTTATACCTCATTACTAATGACAATTGAACCAAATATTTCACATTCAGATTCCTCGTCCATGACGCCGACTTCATGAACCGTTACTCAATGAGAGCTTGTCGCTGATTTTCAGCAGAGATCTTGTGTAATATGGTTTACCTCAGCGTTTCTGACACGCTGCTAATACAAAGTGCATCAATGCCTTAAAACTGGTTCTTTACCAGGCTGTCCGTCATCTGTAGACACAATATTGGATTAGATCTTTTTTTACAGATGAACTCAGTGCTGTGAAAACAGATACAAGCTTTCTGAAAGTGTAGAAAACTGCTCACAGATGTTTTTAATGTCAGGGAGGCGCGTGGCGTTCCTTGTAGTGATATTCAGCTGTTGACAACTGTCGCGCAGCCTGTTAGTAGGCCCTCGATTGTGCTTCTGCGGAAGGTTGAGGAGATGTTGGCGTTCAAGCCAAACCTCCTAAGCCTCCTTTAGAAAGTATAAGCACTGACACACCTCCCTGACTACACTGTCCATGAGTCCTGGAGATGTCCTTGATAATGTTCCCGTCGAGGAACCTAAGCACCGCTGATGTGGGTGGGCAGGTGTTCTTCTCGTTGGTCCAACATCAACTTCTTTGTTTTGCTGACGTTGAGAGAAACGGTTGTTGTCCTGGCACCAGCTGTTTAGTGCCTACACCTCACCTCTGTAGATTGTCTCATCATTGTATTACAAAACATTACAAGACATCCTGGTGTGTTCAAGCCGTCTTTTACATGTCTTGATGCACGCTCAATCATCCAAGTCAATCCCAGAAGGTTGATTCTGTTCATCTGGATGTTTTCAATGGAGAAACGTTTCAGCATCATCATCATCAGGTGACTGCTTCAGTCTCACCTGGCTGCAGGTTTCCAACCTTATAAATAGGGCTGCCACAAACGATTATTTTGATAGTCGACTAGTCACCGATTATTGTTGCGATTAGTCACTAATCAGATCATCACCCATTGGACGTAAAACTTACAGCTTATTGCACCAGCAGCATCTGCTCTTATATAACTATCATTAGCTTACAGCTTTAAGTGTGTAAGGTCTGTGCTAACTAAAAATAAAGACAAGATGATAGTTTATTAAATTTTAATGAAATTTGCAGATTGTTTCGGTGAAGTTTAATAAACTCCTTGCTATCTAAAATATAACAGGACACCGGAGTAAATTCTCGAGCATCTCACACTTCTGATAATCAGCTGTCTGCTTGACGTTTATTCAGCTGTGTAAAAACTTTAATCTCAGCCAAACCGATTTACTCAGGAACAAATAAAATACTGAAAACAGCCAAACAATATCATTGTTAAGTTATCTAAGTGACTCATATATCATGTTTAACCTGAGTAGTGAAAGACAGCGGTGGGTTTGAAAACGATTTGCCGGGAGTCCGGTGTTCTCACGGCTCTAGTTAGCCTAGCCCCCGGCTAGCTAACGAGCTAGTGGGTAACAGACGTCTCCGAAAACGTCGGAGCGCTTTTGAAAATATGCGGTGTCCTGATAAACTGAGCAGATATTTGAGGTTTACACAGCTACATTCTTACCTGAAAATATGTTAAACGTTTATTTTGTGACCCAGAAAGAATAATAAGAGTAATATTAAAACTAACTCGCTGCCGCCATTGTTGACAACTGAGCTGGGCTGCGCTATGAATTCTGGGACACAGCTTCTTCTTCTTCAGGGTTTAACGGCAGCTGGCATCCTTGTACATGCAGTGCTGCCATCTTCTGTTTCAGTCCGTTATTACACTCTTAAATCCTGCTACTTATTCCTGCGTCTTTTGGGATCTTACAAAGCTTCAAACGACGCGTCGACTATTAAATCAGTCGTCGACGATTTTAATAGTCGACTAATCGTGACTAGTCGACTAATCGTGGCAGCCCTACTTAAAAACAGCACATTTGCATAAAGACTGAAACCAGCACCACTGGCTCTTAAACAGGTCATTATTTAGCTCAAACCCATCCAGCACACTAGTCGCGGCTCTACTGTACGATCGGTACTTTAAGACTTCAAGCCCAGTTCTGGTGACGATGTTTCCATCAGCGGGTCCTGACACATTAAAACCACAGCACTTCAGTAGCCTACTTATCATCTCTTTATAAATGCTTGTGTTTGCAGCTGACACAGCTGTGTGCATGGTTTATGTAGCACTAAGGTGTGTTGATATTTTTGGTCATAATGTACAGTACGTATACGGTATGCTTTTAAGCACTGGATTACATTAGATTGATTGAAACAAACAGCTTCTTGGACTAAATAAGAACCACAGCCAACGTTGGTTATATGGATGATTTTACACCTAAACTAACAGGTTACTCTAGACGAGCAGCAGGTACCTAGACGAGCAGCAGGCAATGCAGGGTGGCAGACTGAGCTGCTACCCTGCCCGAGGGCATGATGCAGGGCCACAAAAAGGCCACGTCTGACGAGGACAGCCATAACAGTCACACTGAAGACAGAGAGAGAGAGAAAAGAGGACTATCATATTTGGATTATTTTATTAACCCCAGAAAACATGTATGAATGGGATCTACTGGCTGTGATTCATAAGTTAAACTGTTTTGAGGTAAGTTCTGTGGGTAAATACTGCTGAACACCAGCATGGCTGCATTTAACTATTTACTATGAATTCTTGTTGAAACAGCTGTTTCGTGGCTGCAGGAGCTGATCCATGTCTCTCTATCACACACACACACACACACACACACACACACACACACACACTCTTCTAATACATTTTGAAATTCATCTTGTAAATTGTGCGTTTGTGTGACATATGTGTTATCGGTAATGAAATACTTTTTATAGTACTGTGTGAACACGTGTGGAAAGCACAGAGTTTTGCTCCAGAGTGGATAAGGGACAGCATTACATACGTCCATTCAAACTGTAAATACAGGTTTCATCTTAGAGCTCTGGGTGCTCCCAGGAACTGCACACCCAGCAGTGGGAGAGCAGCCACGGGGCTGGTGCTTCATGTCGGGAACGCAGCTACACGAAACCCTCCAACTGTGAGAATTCGTGAGATTTTCACCAGATACGTCATGATGGCGACACCTTCTGCCACTAGATGTCAGTTAGGTGTAGCACCGTGGATTACGTCACGAGTGGGATTATGTAACACGCACCACTTTTACCGATATTTGCAGCAAGTATGCACTCAGTAGGAAACGAGGACACGCGTGTTAAAGTTATTCCACACTCCCACCCGTCTCTGCCCGCCGAGCATATCCCCATCTTAATATTCGGTCTTCATTTGGAAACTAAATCATTTCAATGTTCGCCCCGTTTTTAAAATCCGAGTGTTTTACATTCGTACAGTCCCCGATGGACGAAGACATTCCCGGTTTACTAACAACGCGGTAACGTACCAGCGAGGAGCAGCAGCAGGACCGCGACGCTGACGAGCGGCTGGCGGCGGAAGGAGCTCCCCGTGCCGGCGACTCTTCGGAGCATAAGCCAGCTGACGTCATAGGCAAACAGCGGAAGGTTATCGGCGCAACCAAACATGCGTCCGGGTAAAACGACCTGCACATGTCCAATTATGGCCACGACTTCACTCGGCGACTCCAAGCCCCTCCCCCTTCACGGTCCCGCGAGCTGCCGTTCCATAATTCCAACCACGGACGGTATTCCCGGTTTTTCCGGAGTTGTTAAAGCGGCAGCTTTGAATTAAAATAAAATAAAATGTATAAACTCTTTCCGTCTCGCGTACAAACGGCAGAAAACACACACACGTGTACAAATATAAAAACTAATAAACCTTTAATATGAGCAGTTTGTACAATTTACAAATCGCATTAAAATGTCTGAAATTATTTGCAAATCCCAAAGTCGAACCACACCCATACAAGAGAAATCAAACTGCATATAATGGCATATTTGAGTTATATCAATACACAGGGTTTACATAAAACATCAGGTGTATGCGTTTAAGCAGAGGAGCCATCACATGAAACACTGACATGCAGCCCCTGTAATCACTGTGGCGGACACGTACAAAAATAGATTACACTGATGCACTAACAACTGGCTGATTTCTGAAAAGTCTTTATTTATGTTGTACACATCCTGACAATATAAGGTCATCCCTGATGGAGGAAAAGATATTTAACCGGTCCAGCGACATAAGAATATATCAGCTCGGTTGTCAAAAATTAAATAAATACAAGCTTTTGGTTTCATATCAAAAGAAACTGCTACAAAACACCAAATCTCAAGATGTCACGCAGAACTGGCGTTACTCACACTTTAAACAGTTTCTCCATTTGTTAAGCCCGTTACATTATCCAGTAATGCATCACCAGTTCAAAACAATGAAAAGAAAGGGAAAAGGTTTAAGGCACCGTTGGGTCGTCTACTGCAAACTGCTGCAGCAGCCGTTGAGCATTTTAAGTTTGCGCCATCTGTTCAACTTCACACTGCAAAAAGGAAAACGCTCATTGTTCAGACCACCTGGAATCCTTGGCCTCCTTACAGTCTCTGGAATATTTGGAAATTAGTATTCTAACCTGTAAAAAACGTGATAGTGCTTTAGAGACAAACCAGTGGTTGTATCAGTACAAGAGGCTGACAGGTGAGGAAACACGCTCAGTTCTGTAGGCCACGCATGTAAAGACCACACGCTGGCGCATTAACGACCCAACACGTAAGAGGGGAAACAAACAAGAGAAACAAAAAGATTCGGGTATATAAAGGACTATAACAAGAGACGAGAGCTCCAGGTGAATGTTAAACACTTTGCTATAACAGCAGAGTACTGGGGCGCCCCGCGGGCTGCTGTCCCCCAAATCGAGCCCAAAGAGTGGCTGAAAAACCAAACGCAGCGACCACGACGCGACCGACGCTCCGCTCTTCCAGCTAAACCTCGTGCATCCTTGTACTGCCGAGCGCGGCGTGAAAAATGTGCGCCGAAGGTTTACTTTGAGTACAAAGATGTCGTAAAGCTCGTGCTTCACATATTTACAGCACAACCTAGAAGCCTGTCTTTACTAAATGATACTAAACAGGTTAAATACACCGTTGTACTGAAGTTTATGTCGAGGCACGCTCTGCCACATGCAGCCGTACATGGCCAAACGTATTCCATTATAGCAGGACTTTATACTACGAATAATAGAAGACTGGAGTCTCTGCAAAAACCTTAAACATCCACAAGAGCTTTGCTTACTTCTAAAATCTGTGACGTTTCTAATATAAAGAGTATTAAGAAAAAAACAAACACTGCTGAACATCTTCTCTTGCAAATTTCCTGTTTTCAGAAAAGTAAACTGAAACAAATGAAAACGCTCTGCTGTGACACACTGAAGGCTTTCCTGTTATAAAGCAGCAACATCAGACTGGTGCTGTGACGTGGGAGGAGCACACGGTAGGAGGTTCAAACACGAGCCGCCCTCACGAGAAGCCCGGGGAGCTGGCTGAGCGGTGATGCTGCAGGTGGGCTGTAGTGTTCGTGACACTTGTGGCGAGGCCAGAGGCCTTGAGCGGCGTGCTGCAGCCCTGTGCCTGTGGAAAGCGCTGGTGATAGCGGTCCAAGCGTAGATACTTCACCGTCACCAGCTTACCTGTGAAACAGAAGCAATCACTGCAGTGCTCCTCCATACATGAGCCAACCCATCACAGGGTCATAAATCATGAATATGAGCCACATGTATTCCCATAAAGCTGATTCTTTCAATGTTTGTGGCAAACTGGGCCTCTAGCAGATGCGTAGCATACGAGGGTTCACCTACAGGTTGCATTTACTTCACTGTCGGCCACGTGCATCGTCACTCAGAAAGCTGGAAAACTATCACGTGAAACGCCTGAAGGACGGGTTTTTGTCCTTCGAGCATCTAAATCATGTCTGTTGATATTTTTGTTAAATTGGTACTGCTGACATAAACCACAGTGATTTGTAGACAGTGTTTCAAAGAGTACAGATTATTGCTTTAAATGTGATTATTTATTAGACTTGATGTTTTGGAGCCACTGACGGATCCTCCAGCAGTGGTTTTTCAGTCTGGCGCTCGAATCAGTTTTAAATTTTGGTTTTAGGCACAAAAACACTTCTTGACTTGGATCAGATGCAGTTCCCTCTGACAGGCATCCAAGCAGCTGCCATTTTATTCAATTCTTACTTACAGGCCGACTCTGGAGTCACACTTTAACTTTCTTATGCGTGACACCAGACCGATTTCATTGATAGTATGCTGGTGTGTTTGGGCCTCCGTGACAAAACCATCTCACACTAATAACTTCTGTTTTTAGCCTAACATGTAGCCAATCTTTGTTGAAGTTCAGTTACTGATATCGATGTTAAAAATCCCCCAAATTAAATTCTCTCTTTTCCGTTTCATAGCCCTACCTTTAATGTTCAACACATATTTTAGTTTAATGTTCAAAGTCTTGAATAAGTTCCATCCTTGGATCGCTGTTCCCCTTCTTACAGACCATCCTTACTTATATCATTTTGTAGGGAAATCCTGCTAAAGCCCAGAGTGAATATCAGAGGCTCCTCAGTGTTGAAGCACAACATGTCCTGTTTGCTCTCATTTACAGTAGAAACTGATGTTAATCACAGGGTTGACAAACATGTTCCCTTTCTGTGCTCTTCATGTATCACATGAGTAATAATGGCTGTGCATTATAAAACCTTACGTGAGGGTTTGACATAGAAAACTATTTTTTCCAGTCATTCGTATAAAATTCTTCCATGTTTTTGGTTAAACTGAACATGTTCGACAGCAGCACCAGAGCTGTGAGCAGAACTGTTCTAAGGGGGAGATAATCTCGCATCTATCAGAGGAAATCAATCAGGTTATTTGGACGCTGCTTTAGACTCTGTGGGAACTCAATGAGGAGCAAATGTGAGCTGAACATGATTGTATTTCACAGCACGTCACTGAACTTGATCCAAACATCTCAGTGGTTCCTTTAACTGCAGCACGGGAGTAACATCATGGAGATGATCAAAACTTTGAAAAGCAGCTGTAATCCTGGCTCCTGTTCAGCAGCATCAATACTGGCGTGGACTCTGGCAGCAGCTCCAGCTGCACTTACAGTCCACTTTCATTAGGAGAGTTTTGGGAGATTTACCTACGGTATCTATTTGCTTCCATCAAATTCAATATGATCATTTTTTCTTAAAACTGTATATTTTCTCAGACATTCGCTATATTTCATGTTTTATTGTGAATAACATATCATGTGTGATTTACCATCAAACCAGGAGCCATGAAGCGCCTTGAAGGCTTTCCCTGAGTACTCTGCAGAGAGACACTTGACATAGACGCAGCCCTGTGAAGATAAAGGAGGCGGGAGTGACACGTGCAGCTAACAGCATTAAAGCCAAACTGTGGGCAGGCACAACGTACCTCTCGTGAGGTCTTGTCCACAGCTATATGGACAATGCCATCATTATCGCTGCATTTCTCCAAGATGGCCTCACGAATGGCTAGGTCCCAGTTCTCCCCCACCTCCCTGAAAACATCAGGTAACAAGAGCAGAAAGTCACGTCTGTAAACACTGAGGACAGAAGCATCAATCGTTTGTCACCTCTGTTCCATCAGGACAGAAGGGCGATAACAAACGTGTAGTTCTTAAAATGATATAAAACACCAGCTTCCCACAACTTTCCACCCAAAGCAGAGCTGCTGGACAGGACTTTGCTAAATGTGCAAGGAAATTGTTGCTTCAACCTTTAGCAGGAACAAACAACACGGAGCCAACAGGTCAGCAGACGATGCTCTTAACACGGGACTGCATTTCCCCTCCAACATCTGGACTCTGCAGAAAGTTGTCTGGGAACTTTTGGGAACTTTAGTTCTGCTTTTTATAAAATCGTCCCAGCTTCCACCTGCAGCTGGATCACTTCCTGTCGGACAGACTAGGCAGGCATGCCTCACTCTCAGTGCATCGACACCAGTTCCCCCAGGACTATTTACACTTTCTCCTCCCTGTTCACCAACAGCTGCACCTTTAGTCACCAGCCCATCATCGGGCTCATCTCAGGTGCAGACGAGTCCATCTGTAGGAGGGAGACTGACAGCCTGGTGAACTGGTCGAGTCTCACAACAGCCTGTTTGTAGATATGGACGCCTGGATATGCAGACTCACTGTTTGCAGCTTTAACTGCTTCAACTCTTCTGGCAAGGCTTTCCACAAGGTTTAGGTGTGTGCTCATGGGAATATTTGACCATGCAGAAGAACATGTGTGCAGTCAGACACTGGTGTTGGATGAGAATGCCTGTGAAGCAGAGGGTTGAGGGTGGGGTGCCGGGGGAAGGTTGGCTGTCGCAGCTGACAGCAGTCATCTAACCCCAGTAGGACGGCGGGGCCTGGGAGAGAGTAGCGACGGGCACGGAGAAAACAACGAGCGACTGAAAAGCTGCTCCGTCAAGAAACGGTAAATTAAACAAACACCAACAGCAGAGGTTGGACTGCGTGTCTGTGGTGCCGGCTTTGGGGACTGGGGGCGTTACAGCATGGTGTGCAGTTCCCCCTCTGCTTCATCCCAAAGCTGTTCTCTTGGGTTGGGGTCAGGACTGCAGTTCTTCCACAACAAACTCACTCGTCCATGTTTTTAATGACTTGTTTTGTGTCCTTGGGTGCCGTCATGTTGGAACAAGAAGGGCCCATCCCCAAACTGGGAGCACGAACCTGTCCAAAATGTCTTGGTGTGCTGAAGCACAAAGAGTTCCTTTGACTGGAAGTAAGGGGGCAAGGCCGACTGCTTAAAAACAGCCCACCTCCACCAAACTGGACAATGCAGTGAATGAGCACCGTTCTCCATCCATTAAATGGTTATGGTAACATTAATATCCTAATATTACAATCCATCAACAATTGTTTTCCAAAAAGTCTCCATCACATCCCAACAGTGCTCTATAAGACTGATCTAGTGACAGAACATTAGAGTACAATGAGCTCTGTGACACGGAGTCGTATCCATGTCAGCAACAAGACTGAAGCAGCTGATGGCTTTGAAACGATGCTCAGCTGGTACCAAGAGGCCCAACGTGTGCCGATAACATCAGCCCCACACCGTGTCGCTACCACCAGCCTGAGCTGCTGATTACAGGGTCGGTCCGTACTTTCAGAAACAACACAAGTTCATCTTTTCCATTTATAACGTACTTAGTCCTGAAACCGTTCTAGTCCTCTACCCTGGGACATCTTTAGTGATGTATGTGATCCTAACAGATCATCAAACATGCAGAAGAAAGAACTTACATGACTGGATCAAACATGTTTCTGATTTTCAGACATGGGGTCAGGCTGTTGGGAGGTGAATTCCTCCGGTCCAACGGAAACGCTGAAACAGCAACATGATCAAACTGTTAACGGGCAGGTGATGGCAGTAAGAACATCTCCATAAAGTTTACAGACTGGTTAACATGCCATTAGGTCCATCAGCATTTAGACAAACAAGTGGCCTGAAACAACATCTGATCAACTAGACGCTCTTTAGTGCGTTACCTTTTCCTTGCCAGACTTTGGAGGAGCCCTTGTCACAATTAAGAGAAGGCTGGATCCACCTCCAAACCAGGAAGTCTGCTCCACCAATCGTCTGAGTCTCTGTTCGAATCCTTGATTCATTCGCTGAAAGAAAACTCACGGCTCGCTCCCAAATCTTTTTCATTTTCCTCCTGCAAAACAAAATCCCCAAATCATCAGTACCCCAACTGGGCACAACCCGGAATTTCTCTTATACAATATCCCATCCATGATGTGGGATACAGACTCATGGAAATGTATCAAATACCTAGAAACAATTAAAATCTATAATTAAATCCAACAAATAACCCCCTATTCCACCCCAGATTAAATGAAGAAATAATAATGCACACATAGGGGTGGGCGATAGAAACGATATACATTTGGCCAGCGACAGATTTTGACTACACCGCTCTATCGCGATAGCGCGTGTTGATGATGTCATCAAGCTGCGCCTGTTTTGGTCGAAAGAATCGCAGCAGCTACAACCATTATCATCTGCAAATGATGGCGGGCGACAGTCACAGCAAAGACATGAAGCACTGTTGGAATATGGGGAAAGCCAAAAACTGCGCTTCCTCCTCTTCCGTAACATTGATTCATTAATGTTGAAT
>NW_005187451.1:3055557-3065170 GCF_000239375.1 Pundamilia nyererei
GACGGAGTTTTGGACCCAGATTACTCCATGAAGCTCCTCCCTACGGCAGCCGTAATGCTCTGACGATCCATCAAACAGTGCGGCTTATCAAAGCTGTACTAAAACATTTTTAACAGATTTCTGCCAAAATCGGTCCGAGGTCAGTAAGCACAACCAGAATTCATACATAAGGCACACTCTCGATTTTTGAGAACATTAAAGGATTTTAAGTGTGGAAAATACGTTATACAGAAGAATACAGCGCGATACATATCGTTATATATCGTTACCGCACGTGCTTCAAATTATATCGCAAAATGAGTTACATACTAGTTACACAGTAATTCTACTTATTGATACCTATTCACAAACGGAGAGTTGAGTTTCAATCCAGCTCTGACGTCTGGACAGAAATGTGAAATTTCCTCAAAGACCAACGATGTAAAGTTAAATCTTATAACGTACAAAAAGTTCAGACCCACCTCAACCAAAGAAATTAAAAAAATAAAAATAAAAAAATCAGTAATCTGATTACCCGAGGAAACTGCTTTGAGGTCTAAAACTAAAGATGGGACTTACCGGTCCTGCGGCTGAACCAGCGAGTCTCTGACATGCGGGATGGGCAGGTAGGGCTGTAGGTCCTGGTTCTCTTGGCAAGCCTCACCATGAGTCTTCATCACATCTGGATAAGAAGAAGGTACCAAACTCATAAGCAAACACTTCCTGTCTGACATCCAAGTGAATACGGTGCGGTCCTTACCGATGATCCTCTCCACCATGTCGTACATTTGTCTCGTCTCCGCCTCGTCTCTCCTCCAGCGATACTTCACGTAGCACACCACGCTCCACACACAAGCTGCCGCTGTGCAGACAAACACAGCATTCACAGGTTCAAACAGACCAGCTCAACACTGCCTCCACATCTGTATCAATCTAAACTCTGATGGATGAATCACTGAAGCTGGTGCTGCTGACAAGAACGTATTCAGGGTATATTTAGTCATAATATTCGTTTATCCTTGTTTTAAGGAACCATTTCTTATCAGCTGACAACAGAATGTCGCTCCTGCTCACCTACAAACTATTTGATCTTTCTGTTTAGTGTCAAAGTTTTTATATCATTTATTGAGAAAATGCATGAAACAATCATCACCTGTGTGACCAGAAACTTGGTGGGTTTTGCTTTAGTAACAATTTGGCCCCATTTTAGTGTCTTTGTAGCAGACCACACTTTAGTTGCCAACAGCAGCTGGATGGGGTTTGACTGATTTCCAAACATCAGTCGAAAGACAAAATGTGTGTTCCTTTACAAATGACTAAAAAATAGATGCCATTAAAAAAAAGAAGCTGTCTGTTTTCAGACGTAAATCACGACACACTGCAAAGACATGTTTGCTAATTCCTTCTAAAAATGACTCGCGTCAGGTGCTCGCCCCTCATTCACAAACCAGATGCAGAAACTGCCCCCGCTACCATGAGGGGAAGGCTTTCTGAATCATCTCGTGAGGGACAGCACCCACCTGCACAGTCCTCATTATAAACTCCATGTTTACAGTTTGTGTAACGTGGTTTATTCACCGACTGCAATGAGGAGGACTCTGTTTATGATGGTGAAGAAGGCTCGGCGGAAACGGCACGTGAAGGACATCTTGGGATGAGTGGACTCCAGCCGAGCGATCTCAGACACCTTAGTCACCGGCTCATCCGGCACCGCTCCCACCAGCCTGCAAACACCGGCACAGAAAGTGAGTGCACGTGTCGCTCTCACGGAGGCAGCGAGGAACTCTTCAAAGAGGCTGAACATTACCTAATGCCAACATCCTGGCCTTTTTGGATGATCCAGTCCAGAGAGTCATTAATTAAGCCTTTAAACGATTTATTTTGAGCCTGCACAGAAAGTAGAGACATGATTCTCATTTATTTTAAGCAATTTCTGCTGATTCACTCAAAGAGCCAGGTGCTATGTTTATACATGAAGACTCACATGTGCAAGCACATACGAGTAAGCTGCATTAACCTGGTTACTCCACATGGACAGCAATCAGACTGCTGCCACACTTTGATTTAACTGTGTGATAAAAGATGGAACTGCTGACGTTTCCTATTGAATGTGTTGTTGTGTGGATGTACCAGTAAATACAGCGAGGCCTCATCTATGGACACACTCCGGTTTGGATGATTTGGGTCTCCACAGTCATGCTGGCCTGTAATCACAAGATTAAACTGATGATAATCTCGCTTTAATCCAACTTCCCCAGATCAGCACACACACAACAACGAGCTGATATGAGCGGACAGACCACACAAATGTCACAGACATCTGTTTGTGCTATATGTTTCTGTAAGGACAATAATACAGCCTGTTAGAATCACCACATAAAGTCCCATAATGATCATTCGCTGTACTCTGTGTGTGTCTGAAAATTTACTATTAAATCAAATTTCAAAGGAAGTTAAACGATGTAAAAATGGAGCAAATATGTTAAAATCTTGTGTTCACATTAGCTGATGTGGTAACTGTGCTGTCATAAATCTGATACTGTGAAATAACCGTTTCCATATACAGTTAATAAGAATTAAAATCATTACCAGCAACAAAGGCCAAGTGGTCATGAAGACTGAGCAGCAGCTTTTGGATCACATCCTTCTGTAAAAAGAAACGCCCGATTATATTAGAAAGTACCAACAAAACTGCACTGATCTGCATATTTATTCATTTTACTGACAAAATCTCTGCAGAGAAAAAGGCCATTACACGCAGAGGGCGTGGCCAAAAAGCAGCACGCCACTCTGAATCTTTCGGTCGTGTGATGCACAAACACAACGAACATGTTGGGGATTTAAGTTCTTAAAAAACACGTTGTGAAAAGAGTCGACATCATCCCAATGAGCAGAGAATAAAAAGGAAGAACGACTCTGGGCAGCAGGAAGAATTTCATGGAGGTCACGTTCATGTTTCCGGTGGGCAGTGTGGCAGTGGGAGCTGAGACTAGACGTGGGTTTGTTTTTTAAATCAGTTTCCCAATTCAAATGGATTTTAGTTTGAATAAAGCGTTATTGATTCATTGAATCCTGAATGATTTTCAAGTATAAAATTTGCCAGAATCTCAGGTCAAAGTTCATAAAAATATTTCAACAATCACCAAACGAGAGCAGGACACAAAGACGTAAACACAGAGCGTGGATCGTTCACCCGACGGCACGTCTCAGTGTACCCACAGACCAGTTTACCATCAAAATCTGTTTGATCCTCAGTTACTCTGACACAAAGGATGATGCTCACACCTCTGATCAAGTCTCACAGTGTCAGCTTTGTTTTTATACACAGATATAAACATGGAGAAGAATAAATGATCAGAATCATAATACTTCTGAGTCAAAACTCCGTGACGAGGCCCAGCTGAGGAGGCAGAGGAATCGTTTCAGAGAGCTGACTGACCCCAAGCAGCGTCTAGATGTGTCTGAGGACAAATAGGATTATTTTACTATGTGTATCTTCAGAAATGGTGCTTGTTTTGAGCCACGAGCATACTTGTTGGTGCCAGAAAGTATTAGCACCAAATTTACATGCGTTTTTCTACCTCCACTCAGCAGCCATCTTTAATCCACTGTGGGTAGTTCTTATTTGAAGCATTATCTGAATAAACAGTAGATTCATGGTCATGGTGCCATATCATCAGGTGTCAGGCAGGTTATCTGACCTGCAGTTTAATAGTTGGACACAGGCCGCTGACAGAAATCGCTCTTCATGAGCTTTTTTATCTGCTGTTTGTTGCAGCTTGGTCAGCTTTAGGCAAAACACTACGTAGCTTTAGATATTCTAAAATAGAAAGCATTGAAGTAGCACTTTTCCACGGTGTTGTTTTGGTTAAGCTGGTAAGTGCAGATACCCCACTTTGCTAATGACAGCGAGTCAACATCTGGCAGAACTTTAGGAACACTGCTGGCGCAGTGCTGTGAAAACATGTTGGCCACCAAACTGATGTGTTTATTTTTGCATGTTTGTTGTGCTTAAATGTTTCAGATCTTATATGAACAAAGATAAACTGAGGAAACTGAAAATGTCATTTTCAGACGATGACATCATGTTTTTAAAAAGCTATCCAACCTACACTGTCACACGCTTGGACACGCCTTCTCATTTAATGCTTTTTCTTTATCTTCATGTGTATGTAGCTAACAAAGAAGTGTAAAACAACTCAAAACATGCTTGAGAGTCTTCCTTTGCACATGCTGGTATTCTCCGATGAGCTTTATGAGGTTGTCTGCAACGCTAACAAACTGTGGACGGCGTGCAACTTTGAGGAGTCTAAAATATAAAACACATTTAGAGTTATTTATCAACTTTCTCTTTGCTACATAATTCCATCTTGTTTCATATATTTGATGTCTTCAGTTTGTATCTACAATGAAGAAAGCAGCAAAAATAAAGACAACATTAAATGAGAAGGTGTGTCTTCTGATTGGCTGTCAGTGTGGTTCTATGTAATATGTAAAACTGCCCACGAAGCCTAATAATTGGTGACGCCATGATTTGCAGCAAGAAGTGCAATCGAGCATGTGTGATAACTGCCAATGAGTCGTTGCTCTACAGGACTTCTGCAGACTTGTTTTTCATGTAGCCACCAAATCTGTTCATTGTTTTTACGGCCTCGATCTTTTTGGTAAGCAGTGGTTTTAGCTTCGAGCTCTCGTGGACGGCATTTTCACCCCATCTCTGTCTTATTGATGCTTCCCTCAGGGCACCAGTAAACCCACTGTAGCGTTCGCATTGCTCACCGCCGCTGATTTTCCTGCTGTTAGGGCGCAAGAAGCCGCTGCAGTATTCTTGTGAACAATAGGTGGCAGCACTTAGGCAATATCATGACATAAGTGTTGCTATAGGAAGGGAAGAAGTCACAACTGAAAGCAAAGACTTTCCCGAGTGCCCATATTTCAAACAGCAGTAACAATCCCCTCTGCATACATGTCCATCAGAATGGGACGCCAACCGTGGCTAGGTTGTATTATTAATATTATGAAAACATATAGCTATGTTTTCATATTCAGATAACACCCAGCTTTATCAATCCATGAAATACGACGACAGGTTGTCTTGAAGACAAAGACCTGGGTGGCCTCTAATTTCTTGCTTCTAAATTCATTCAAAACTGGCGTTATTGTACTCGGCCCTGAAAAGCTTACAAACATGATGTCCAACCACATACTTTACACCGACTCTAGTAAAACCTTGGAGTTGTTGTTGATGAGGATTCAATGTGCAAAGTAAACAAATATGCAGGACTCCTTTCTTGCATTTGTGCAATATTTCTAAAATTAGAAACATCCCATCTCCGAATAATGCTAAAAACTGGCTCGTGCGCTTATTACCTCCACACTGGATTACTGTGATACATTATTGTTCAGTTGCCCTAAAAACTCCCCTGAAAGCCTTCGGTTGATCCAAAACGCTGCAGCCATTGTGCTGTCAGGGACGAGGGCATTGATGATCATCTCTCACACCAGCTTCATGGCTCCAAGTTCATTCCAGAACCCAACTGAAAATCTTTCTCCTCACATACAGGGTTTAAGACCTCATAACAATATCATCTCAACAGAGCACTTCACTCTCAGACTGCAGGCTTACTGATGGTTCATATTTAAAAGTAGAATGGGAGGCAGCGCCTTCAGCTTTCAGGGCCACCTCCACTAAACCAGCTCCCAGTTTGGCACAGACATCCTCGCTACCTTTAAGATTAGGCTTCAAACTTTCCCCTTGGATAAAGCATCTGGTCAGGGATGGATCCGGTCACCCTGAACCCTCCCTTAGTTACAGTGCAATAGGCCTAGGTTACTGTGGGCTTCCCATGATGCACCTCTCTGTATGTAATCATTATTTATCTATCATCGTTTGCTCTTTTCCACAGTCTGTCACCCTCCCCTGGTTGTGCCAGAGGTTCTTCCTGTTAAATGTTGTTTTTACTTTCCACTGTGTGCTTGGTCACGGGGGGTTGTTGGGGTTGTCTCTGTGTACGGTAGAGTCTCTACCTTACAATACAGAGCACCTTCAGTAACTGCTCTTGTGACTGGTGCCATACGAATAAAACTGAATTATTGTTGAATCATAAACACTGTCCTGTACTGAGGCAAGTGAGACTATCTGATAACTCTGTTTCTCTCGGTAGGCCGTCCACTCCTGGGGAGTTTCATCACTGGTCAAGTTTTCTTCAGTTGTGGATAATAGCCTTCACCACAGTTTGCTCCCAAAGCCTGGCTTTGTAACCCTTTTCAGACTGATGGAGGTCAGAGTCTTTGTTTCTTACCTGTTCATACATTTCTTTAAGTTGTAGTTAATTAATGATTAAACAAGAAGGCAATTACTTTTCAACATATGGCCCATTAGATCTGTATACCTGTGTTCAGATCAAATCCTCATTTATCATCTTGTACCAACTTGGATTATCTGATATCTAATGTCACAATTCAGTTGATGATCTGAAACGTGTGACAAATACACCAAAAAAATAAAGAAATCAGCATTAGGATAAAGCATTGCAAGTTACTGAAATGGTACACACTGTTAATCTAATCATATTTTCTGTGCTGTACATTTGAAAACCTCTTAACTTAAAGAGTAGGGGGAGCCTGAAGAAAGTATTTACTTACATTAGGTGTGTCAAACTCTGGGGGAGGGCTATTAACTGAAAATGAAGAAGAGACAGACAGTCAGGACAATTCTCATAAAAGTTTCCAAAGTACACGGATTGAGAAAAACATCCATAAATTACTTAAATACTGTTAAATATAAAACTGTTAGTGTGTGCATTCGTAGCTTTTGCACATTGTGCATCATTTTAAGTGTAACGTGATTCTTTTGATAGTCACATAATCCTTTTATCTGTAGGGGCACAAAAAACAACGCAGAAATCGGTGGAAGTGAATTTGGAGCACCGTCCCCGTCCGACTGCTGTTCTGTGCTTGGGCAGACTGACTGTACAGATTCCTGCCAGTCTAAAAATGCTCATCTTTGGATCTGTTTGTATTTGGGAATCTCTCCAACTTTGGTGTTTGTTCAGCAGGAACATCCACTCAAAATACACAAAGAATAAACACTTGAATACATTACCAGGCAATAAAACAACTGCATGCATTACAGTCCCTAAACGTTACACTCCAAATAGGCAGTTCGCCCAGATACTCACTGACGTTATCCACCTCCATGGCTCCTGAACCCCTCATCCTGAGGTACATGAGGCCCAGCAGCACAAAGAAGAGACACGCCGCTGTGAGCAGGAACATGGACAGGTAGTGCGCGCTAAAACTACCTGAGGAAGCTAGCTCTTCCCTTTTGAACTGCTGGAGAAGCTCATCTTCGGGAGCAGACACGTTTCTCTTGAGCGCTGCGTGGCCGTAGGAATGGTTGGGAGCAGGGGTGTGATTAGAGTGGTTGCGCCTGTACGTCTGCGACAGACCGCTGTAGGTGGAGAAGCGCGGTCTCAGCTCGGTGCTGTTGCTTCTGGATGCTCCGTCCTCCCCGGTGGCCGGACTGTTTTTACCGGTGTTGCCTTTGTGGTTTTCGGTAAGTGACCTGTAGATGGGTTTCCTTGGAAGTGTGTGACTCCGCGAGTCTCCCAAGCGGCTAAAGTCCCTTCTCCTTAAATCATCTTCCTCTTCATCCTCACCTCGACTCCCCCCCATGCTTAGAAAACGACGAGGCGTAGCTTCTGTGTTCTGCCCATCGGTCGCAGACCCTCGATCAGTAACGTCGGAAGATAACGCCACACTGGGGTGGTTTCGTCGAGGCTCCAATCTGTCGCATTCTGGGTCGCCGACGCCAAGCCCACTAACTTCCTCCTCGTCCGAGTCTGAGTAATCTCCAGCTAATTTGCTAGCATTCAGGCGAGACGCCCCGCGACCATTTAAAGAGCGAGATTTCTTTTCCATATCCTCCTCATAATTGTCCTCGTCCCCTGAGTCGTCGTAACGCCGTAGTCCCGCATCGGGACTGGGTCTGTCACCGACTCCCCAGCCCAGTGAGACACGTCTCTCTCCGTTCTGACCCAGGGAAAAATTGCTGCTAGGTGTCACACTGTGGTCGTACCGACTCTTGATAGCCACACTCGGCGGTGAGGCAGGCCTAATCTTAGGCTGCTGTTGAGAACTGGAGCTTCTGTTCGCTCTGCCACTGGGACCGAGGCCTTTCCTCTTTAGTGGGGTTTCAGCATCAGACTCGTCGGAGCTGAAGCCGAGGAGGGAGGACTTCCGGCCCGGTCTCCTGCTTGTATTCAGGTGCGTGACGTCATGGCTGACTGGCCTAGATGCCACTGTGCTACCGCCGCCAGTGGTACTGTTAATGGCACCGATAGTACGGGTTTTACCAGGTCTTAGTCCTCGCTGCTGTTGCTCCTCGCGAAGCTTTTTGAGTTTCTTCAGGTACACCGGACGAGTGTTTTCAGTAACGGGCCCTGGAGTGAAACCAAAGCGTTTTAATTCCAAAAAAAGCTCCTCATCCGTTAACTGCGTTGACGCCATCTTGAAAAGACCTCGAAGACGGTTCTGTGACGGAAATGACGTAGAGGTGAAGTGGCAACCAGCTGGGCTGTGTTCAAAATCACCAACAAGCTGCGAAAATATGTCGCAGACACCCCCTTTATTATGTCGCGGATGTTTTCAAATAATATTTGGTTTCACTTTTTCTGTGCGCATATTAAAAATCTAATTACTTTTTCAAACAAATAGCTTTATTGAACGTGTAAACAAACAAAAGTAACCATCTAACAACTGAAGGCATGGTAACAGCGAAAAACATACAATTTCAATATGAAAAATATAAATAAATACAAATCACACAAAAAGGAAAAAGAGTCAGAGAAAACAATCACATTAAATCAAAATTGTTAAGTAATGAAAGTAATTTCACGTCACAGACTCACTGAACCGCTTTACGTCATTCTTCCAGTAATTCCAGTCAGGCTTTGCTTTGAAAAATCTGCATCAGTGAATAAAATATTTTCCAAATAAATTTACATTTTTTCTTGTTTGTTTGTTTTCTGTTTTTTAAACAATTGTTGTTGTTATTTTTTTATTTAAAAATTCCACTTTACTACTCAGTGAATGGAGTAAATGGTCCAAAAAATGAACGAGAACATCTTCAGAGACTGGATGAAGTCCTGCAGCGATTAGAGGAGGCAGCCCTGAGTTTAAATGTCAGTTCACAGAGAAAGAAGTGACATTTTTAGGACACCGGGTGGATAAGACAAGCTTACATCCAGTGCTGGCTAAAGTGGAAGCAGTGCAGGGGGCGCTACCCCCAAAATCAGTGACAGAGCTCAAAGCTTATTTGGGGTTGTTGAACTACACAGCATTCTGATTTTAAGCCCTACAGACAGAGACACCAGGAGATGAGTGTGCAGGGTGGGTGTGTGCTGTGGGGGGCAGAATGAGGTGGACGGCCCTGTTAGAACAGCTACATCAGTCACAACCAGGAAAAGATGCATGAAGGGCCTGGGCAGAAGCTCAAGTGGTGGCCACATATGGAGACTAACACTGCAGACAAGGTGAAGTACTGCAGTACTTACTTTACGCAGTAAGTACATTACTGTACTATATATGTACATACACACACACACACACACTTACGTGTGTGTGTGTGTGT
>NW_005187451.1:3073190-3080548 GCF_000239375.1 Pundamilia nyererei
ATGTGAATGTTGTTTGGAAAAAACTTTACCCAACAACATGTTTAAAAAGCTGGAGCATCTAAAATCCTTGTGGGAGTTCTGCTCGACCTCTTCCACTGATACCTGCTCGACTCCACTCGAGTAGGTATCAGTACCACGATGTCCAGGGGTCGTTATAGCAACCCAGTCCAAAGTCCAGTGATGTCATTTGTATGCAAACACAACAAACAGCGGAGGACACGTTAGGCCTGCTGCTCAGTGTGTGGCTGTTTAAAATCAGACTCGATTATGGCAAAATCATTTTTGCCATAATCAAGCAGCCCTAATACGTAGCACCATGGTCTTGGAGGAACGCTGTCTCGGTTCACCGTATGCTGCACCACTGCACATGGTTGGAAATAAAGCCACTTGACTTGAAAATATATTTTTGGATTTCAAAACAAAAGTTCCCAGTTACTGTTGAATATGCCTAACATGGTGAGCAACATATCCTGGGCGTGTTACTCTGAAGGAAGATTTCTGGGCCTGGATTTTGAACTTCTGGCTTTCGGGTTGTGTTCATTAGATCTATTCCACATTTCTCTACAAGCTTCTCTGTTGTTTTTGCTGTTTACAGATATAACCTATAACTGATTTTAATGATGTCTTACAAGACCGAACAAACTTCAATCATATGTCATGTGTCAACAGATAAAGCCAAACTTAATGCAGGCAAATGCTGGAAATGCATACAGTGCTGTTGTTCATTAGCACACACACATTTACTCAGATCAACAGATTAACAGATTACTGTTTTAATCAAGTTAAAATGAATCTAACAACCATATGTATACAATCATTATATAATCAGTTTCACACACATCATAAAGACCATGATTTCACCTAATTGTTTTAATAAAGTCTTTTTCATGTATAGACTTGCAAAAACAAACACAGTGAATTTAAAACAATACCAAGAAGCTCATAAATTAAAAAGTAAATATCACAATTTTAGAATTTAGATATTGCATTTACACTTTTATAAATCAGCATGCATTCATCCGGCAGACCATTAACAGAGGGGGAGTGAGTCAGTCTGTGGTGACTCAGCAGTAAATCTTATGCATAACAAATTAAAACAGCAGGCCGTTCACAAATGTGCACACAGAGGTTTTGCCTCCTTCCTAATTTTTCCTCTTTCTGCGTATTTGTCACACATTTCAGATGATGGACTGTTGTACAACAGTCATATAAATAAATACATTTTACTATTAGGAAAAGATAACCTGAGCAAATATAAAATGAAGTTTTTAAATTCTAATTTTATTTAAATTGATGTCATGAACTACTCGACTACACCTAATAACTGCTCGTGTCACCCTCAGCAGCAGCTGCAATCAAGCGTTTGTGACAACTGCCAGCAGGTCTTTCTTATCACTGAGGAACTTTGGCCCACTCCTCTTTGCAGATTTGTCATAATTTAACAACACTGGAGGGTTTCAGACATGAACCTGTTCACATCATGCCAAAGCCGTGGCTCTCACAGGTTGGGACACACTGCTTTACATTGTGACAGGACGTGTTGCTTTTCTCTAAGCCTACTTAGATCTGCAAAGTTAAACAGAACCTGTGTTTTTCAGACAGGTCCGAGACCTTTTCTGTATTTTCACCTTTATTTCAACGTGATGTACAGTTTATATAATTACTTATCAGCATCGTTCTATGAGCACGTTTGGTTCACGTCGTGGAAAACTGTACTGACAAAATTATTATTCATTTTAAAGATGTGCTTAGATTTTCTAACAAAGCCAATGTTGTTTGCAAATCTTTGTGTGGGTGCATCATTCAGAATCCAATCAAATTCAGAAAGGAGGTACTGACCAATCAGATTTGTGCACACACACACACACACGTCTGTGAACACATCTGATTGGTCAGTGTTTCCTTTCTCAATGCTTCCTGCATTTGCATCCATCCAGCTCTCCTTTCAGTGTGAGGCTCTGTCTTCACCTGTAAACTGCATGAACTGGAGCAGCAAGACTGGAGAGGTCTGTGTAGAGCTGCTGTTTAAAAGAAATGAGCTGCATTAGGGGCAGACGAGCTGCTCACTGGCTCCATATCAAATCAGGCAGTGTGGCCTTCCTCCACAAAACGACGAGTACTTGTTGGCTGTACAAGACAGAAAAACTGATAATAATCCACAACGCTGGTTAATTTGGGGTATCAAACAAACAGCAGAGAACAACAGAAAGAGCTTACCAAGAACACACCGATTGTTTTAACAGTTACAAAGGTCAATAATGGGATTTTTGGTGCACCAACATCAACACTCACAAGCATAAATTAATCACAGAACAGGCAAATTGTGGGTTTGCAGCACTCAGTGCTTCTTCATTGAGTCGAGGACGCGGAGAATGTGCAGGAAGAGGTTGACAATGTCCAGGTAGAGGTTAATGGAGGCCAAGATGTGCTCCTCAGGAGAGAGCTGCTTCATCAGCATGCTGGTGTCATAGATGATGAAGCCACAGAAGACCAAGGCCCCAGCTCCAGCCAGGAACAGACCTGCATCGTCACTGTGGAAGAAGAGCTGCAGAGAGAACAGAGCACAAGGGGATTTAAAGTGACTCCCATCGGTTTGCTCCTAAAGCCAAACCACCACTGCTCTGCGTCCACCTCAAACGGTTATTTAATACCATCATCCCTGACTTTCTAGTGATTAGGCTGCCGTAACTTCCCACATGGATCGAAAGCTTCCTTACAGAGATCAGAGAACCCTTCAGTCCCGGCCTTGTTCAGCCGACTGCTCTCTGGAAGGAGGTAAAGAACCAGCACACTCCTAACACTGACAGCACCCAGCAGCAGTTTGTGTTTGATTTTACCAACGTGTCTATGTTTTGTTTCATCGTGTTTATAGCCGTGTTCAACTTCAGCTGCAGCACTGACATCTTATCCTATACAAGGAAAAGCAGCAGAACAAAGGCTGGTTTTAAACTTGGAAGTCTTCTGCACTACAAGGCCTTTTATTTCAACAAGCCCTTTACCCCAGCAGGCCCAAGTAAAAGACCAGCTCTGCAGATTGCACGCTTCACAACAGGGAAACTACAGGTTTCATTTGTGCACGTCGTGTCACTGCCACAGCTTGCTGCTTCTACCCGTGACCAGTTCACCTACTGTGGCTCGGTTTGATGTGGAAAAAAGTCCAACATTACAATTCTCCAACTAAACTTCTTTACATTGGTGCACAGCCCATGTGTAGGCTTAGCTCAGAAATACCATCAGCCCTTTTTCTCTGTAGCTTTCTGTTGTTTGTAACTCGTTGGCCTTTGTTCCTCTTTCATTAGGCCCATGTGACACTGATATCAGGCCCCTCCACTCACCCTCATGAAGGTTCCAATGATGAGGATCCACAGACAGGAGAAAAGCCTGCAGGGATGAAACAGACAGTCCACTTTAGCTGGACTCAGTTTGTCTGAGCTGCACGTCAGATGGAAAGCTCATGTACATTTCTAGCTTCAGATTGAAGGTGTTTCGTGTCGTCACAGCTTTCAAAATCTACGAATGTTATATTTATATACTCCACTCATCTCATCTGCATGTTACATCTTGTGTGTGATCAGGCGGCACATTAAAGGTGCTCGGACTGGACTTTGTTAAGTTTCTTTGAAGACGTTTCATCCGAGAAGCTTCTTCAGTTCTCAGAGCAACAGGTGGAGAGTCGCAGATTTGAAGCTCTGTGGGACCCAAGAGGGTCGTGGACCTCCTATTGAGCCTCTGCCCAAAAGGCTTAAAATCTGTGACTCTCCACCTTCTAGTCTTAGAACTGAAGAAGCTTCTCTGATGAAACGTCTTCAAGGACGTCTTCTTAAGTCCAGACGCCTTCCTGTCCGAGCTCCTCAGACTGCGATGAGCTGGACGACTATCTTTTAAATAGGACATTTTGTGTTAAGTTGGGGTCGGCTTCATCCTCTGTGGCCCCCCTGCTTTGGGGTGTGCCACAGGGATCTATTCTTGGGCCGTTATTGTTTTCATTGTACCTCTTGCCCCTTGGCGCGATTTTCTGAAAGCATAAAGTGCCATTCCATCTATACGCAGATGACTGCCAGCTCTACTTACCTCTTACTCATTCTGATAGTCTCCCAACTGGACCTCTGCTTGACTGCCTTACTGATGTCAAAGCATGGATGGCAAACAACTTTTTACATTTTAATGATCGGAAGACAGAAGCAATTTTATTTGGCCCAAATCGTTCTTCTCATACTCTGGATGTTGATCTTGCAGCTTTGACTTCCCAACTAACGAGTTCGATCACAAATCTCGGAGTTAAAATTGATTCTGCACTCACCTTTGATGACCATGTAAACGGGGTGGTAAAATCAGCATTTTATCACCTCAGACGTTTATCAAAGGTTAAGCCCTTTCTTTCCAAGCGTGACTTGGAAAGCGTTATTCATGCCTTTATTACCTCACGTTTAGATTATTGTAATTCTCTTTTAACAGGGGTTGGGCAGGGCACTTTGTCACGCCTGCAATTAGTGCAAAATGCGGCGGCACGATTTTTAACTGGTAGAAGAAAATTTGATCACATCACTCCGATTTTGGCCTCTTTACACTGGCTTCCAATTGAATTCAGGATCCGTTTTAAATCCTTTTATTGGCTTTTAAATCTCTAAATGGTCTGGCACCTGTTTATTTGTCTGACTTGTTGAAGCCCCACGTCCCCACTCGTTCCCTTCGGTCAGCTGAGCAGTTGCTGCTTTCGGTCCCAAAGTCACGGCTGAAACTTAGAGGAGACCGAGCGTCGATGCTTTGGAATAACCTTCCTCTCCATATTAGACAGGCTGCATCAGTGCCAGTTTTTAAGTCTTTATTAAAAACCTATTAAAAACATTTTTATTTTATTTTTTCATTTTTTTATTGTTTTTTAACTTTATTGCTATGTCTGGTTTTATTACTATGTGCATATTAGTATCGTACAGCACTTTGGTCTACCAGGTGTGTTTTTAAAGTGCTATATAAATAAATAAATGATGATGATGATGATGAGAACCTTCACAGACATTTAAAGAGTCCTATCAGCACCCAGAACTTACCAAGCTCCCATTTTGCTGAAATCTCTTTTGGACTGAAAGGTGTAGGCTGTTAATACAGCGAACACAGCACAGGTGAGAAACAAAGCTTGCAGTATTGTGGAGTAATCATAGAAGGTGACTGTGGAGAGAAAGAAATCCCATCAGAGTCTACGGTAGCCTGGAAGGCTGGACACTAACAGAATGCAACTCTAAACACTTACGAGCTGTGGCAACAGACAGCGCCTCCAGAAGAGTCTGCAAGCAACACAACAACACAGCCATTATTACAGCAGCAGTTACTGCGGCTGCAGCCGCTGAGCAGCTCAAAATGAAAAAGGAAACATGGCAACAAAGTAACGTGGGGAATGTTACAGCTTCATGCTGGACAGCATCAGGTTCATGGCTCTGTAACCACAGCTGAAACAGGTCGCATATAAAAAGCCTTAAAGACCATTTTACACACACAAATACAAACAATAGAAAACAAGAACATTTTATGACTTCATACCATCTTAGAAACAACTTCTGTCATCTTGTTTAGTTGATATCATCCACCATTGTTTACAGTGTGCCTCATCAGTTACTTCATCTATTATACATCTATAGTGAGTAAAACTGGTATTAAACACAAAAGGCCCATCAGTGCACTGATGGGTGTTACTGTCACCTGTGAATAGAGCCTTTTAAAATATATTTACTTGGAAAATTGGTGACGTGTTGAATACTTATATTACCCACTGTTCATAAACAAGCTACTGTTATACGTGTTAGCTTCTCTTCATGGAGAAATAAACTGATCATTATGATTGTAATTCTGATCATTTGATCTACCAGAGACAGACGAACGTTGCTGATAACAAATGTGAATCGTTTTTGCTTCGTGCCAAGGCGCCGACTGAAAGAGGCCACCACCATCGGTAATACCAGGAAAGGCTGAACATGGTCTGCAACAATGCTTAGGCAGGTAGTAACAGGACTCCAGGTTTCCTAGCTGAAGCA
This sequence comes from Pundamilia nyererei, assembly GCF_000239375.1. Classification (NCBI taxonomy): domain Eukaryota; kingdom Metazoa; phylum Chordata; class Actinopteri; order Cichliformes; family Cichlidae; genus Pundamilia; species Pundamilia nyererei. The sequence continues at coordinate 3,079,217 of NW_005187451.1, forward strand.
TCACACTGCCTCTGCTGGCTCGCCTTCATCCCATAATGCACCCTGGTGCCAGGTGTTTCACAGGTAAGTGACGCACACACACTCAGCCGTCCACGTGATGCACCAGAAAATGTGACTCATCTCTGTGGTCCACTGCTGAGGCTCACGTGCCCATTGTTGGTGCTTTGACAGTGGACAGAGGTCAGCACGGGCAGCCTGCAGCAGCTCGTTCTTGTTAGCTTGAGCTGCAATAACTCATCCATTGGATCAAACCAGACAGGCCAGGCATCGCTCCTCGCGTGCATCAGTGAGCCTCGACCACCCACGACTCTGTCGGTGGTTCACCAACGTTCCTTCCTTGGATCACCTTTTAGATACTGACCATTGCAGACTGGGAACGCCCTCAACAGCTGCAGCTTTGGAGATGCTCCGACCCCGTCATCAAATGTGGCTCCTGTCAAACTAACTCTAACCTTAAGCTTGTCCATTTTCCCTGCTAGTAATATACAAACTTCGGGGATAAAATCTCCACTTGCTCCTTAATCTATCCCACCCACTAACAGATGCTGTGATGAGGAGACAATCAGAGTTAATCACTCCACCTGTCGACGGTCACAATGATGATTGGTGATCATCGTCTCCTGGTGTAAAAGTATGTTCTTATAAAACATTCGTTTTATTACGAGCAGGAATTAGACCACGAATATTCTTGGACTGGGTTCACTGAAAAATGACTCACTGCCCATCACCGTTACCTTCCTGCAGCAGACAACAATTTTGACTGTTATGACAATCAATCAAATTTAAAAACTTTATTCAAGAAACTGAAAACAGAAGAACTTACAAATGCAAACAGGAGGTAGAGGTTAGCTGGATGTTGGTGCCTGTACACAGCGAGAGCCACCAGAAGAACCAGCGAGAGCAGAGATGAAACCATCACCACAGCTGGGCTGAGGAAGGAACCAGGTCACAGTGAGACAATAAGGAGAACCAAGCTTCATAGAGATTATGTGCAAACCAAGGATCATTTTATAACAGCAGGTAGCACAGACAGCACGCTGTGGACAGGTGATCAGACTGTACATGCAGCCACTCATCGCCTCTTAACACTTTGCTTGGAAAAAGAGAAATAAGAGCAACAATTTACTGAACCGTGCAAACAGAAAAGGAATTTCAGTTTACAGGCAAAACTGGTTTCGTACAATTCTCCTGAGCTTTAAAGTTCATATTTGGGAAAACCACCGTTCCTCCTCAGCACAGCCTGATGTGTAATAATGTCTTTAAATTAGAGCTGGGCGATAGAACGATAACGATATGTATCGCGATATAACTTTTACTCGATAGAGAAATTAA
>NW_005187451.1:3081818-3109768 GCF_000239375.1 Pundamilia nyererei
TTTAAATCATCATCAGAAAAATTCCTCTGAGCTCCCTGAAGGACACCCCAAAGCTGCCTCTTTGGACACTGGCCACCTTTAACCTCACACTGTTTCACTTTTCTATCCAAACATCCTGAACTGCATTTGGCAGTTTGGGACCACTGCCATGAAAAATCAGTCGCCAATCAGAAGATTTCCAGATGGCGCTGCACGATGGCTCAAACTCTGAAAGTTCATTTCTATGTTCAGAAAACTACATGACATGAATTTTTGACAGGATGAAATTGAGCCCCAAACCACGACAGAACTGGTGATTTAATAATCTGACGTACTGGCCAATCAGGACACAAAGCAAACACGTTTCTCTAACATTTGTTATCAGCAGTTATTTGAGGCTTTGCTAATATGACAACGTAGCTTAACACTAATCTTGTCTACTTGTTAAATAGTCACCAGTCGTGAGTTAGTCCTTCATGCTCTTCCTGACTCTGCTGAGATCCTAGCTGCTATGTTTATGCTGCTTCCAACAGGGACAGCCACACTGATGAACACGCTAAACACATGTTTTATTCACACATACTGATCGATGCAATGGGGGCAACTCAGGGAACAAACCATGACACTTTCAGTGGTAGACAACCAACTCCAACCCCTGAGCTACGGCCTCCTTTTCCCTGGACTTAAAATGAATGGGGGGGGAATCAACACTCGTGCCTCATCCACAAGATTTACAGAAAACTTGACCTCTGACCTTGAAACTGTCACAGGTCAGAGTTGTAGTAAACACAATATGGGATGAATTTCTATTTCTACGTCCCTCCTTCTCCAATGATCACATTCACAAACCTGCGTGTTCAGGTCCAGTTAAAACGTATCAGTATGTGACACTAACGTCGGGACTGAATGGCTACATTTACAATAACTGATGACTGTTTTTCCTTCTTTATCACTGCAATAGAACTTATTTATTTCAACGCTTTTGTAACATTCTCCAGATTAAAAGTGAAATAATAGAAAATATTCTGTTAATTAAATAGCATTAATATTCGAAAATAGAATAGCCAATAAAACCTGAAGGTTGTCAGGCTGGACACTTCATTATTTTTAATATTAATAAACATGTACACCATCATAACATCTTGTTCACAGCAGCATAAAATCCTTTGATCAAAGCAGAGTTTAGAATGCTGACACACTCGATATACTCGCTTTTCTTCACTGCAGCCCTCACACACTCCTTACACGACATCACACACTCCTTTAAAGAATTACAGACTGAATGGCTACATTCAGTCTCACTCGTTCGCTCGCACACTTATCAGTTTCAGGTCAAACTGTGCAATCAAAGTAGTTATCCTGTGCTTTTCAATGACATTAGGGTCATTATGGTAATCCCAGGCAGGGGCCACATCCAAACCTCGTGGCGCTTTTGTGGATCTATACCTGTACCGGGCTGTAATCACAGCAGATGAAGACTGGTGAATCACACCATCTTTTGTTTATGTTTATTTCATTGATGTACTGTAAGAAGTATTCGTTTTTTGTGTTTAAAGACTAACCATAAGGCTGTGCACCTAAAAGAGCTGTGAGAGATTGTACAAATGTGTAACGTTGCTGTCTATACATTTGCAGCAGTAAAGACGAACTCACAAAGCTACACTGCTTTTGATTCATCTTCCAAGTGTGCAGCATAATGATAAAGCAAATCTAATATTTGCAAGAATACGATGACACTATGATACAACAATATCAACTCTCTCTGTCTCTTTGAAACTGCACAACACTGAGATAGGAGATTTTCTCACGTATTTGTTGGCATCACTAAATATTACACATATTGAGGAGGCGGATTTAACCATTACTGCAAACTCTTGCGTAAACATGGATGATGTAATGAAAGCAGACGAGGAGCTTCCGCAGGAGATAATGTAACTTTAGATTCTCGTGAGAGGAGACGGAGTACTCTCTTTGTCTCCTGTCCTTAGAAAAATGAAACAGACAGCAGCACCTGGTTATATATGAAGCAGCTCATTCTCACCTTGCGATAACAAACTCCTTGATGGTCTGAGAGAACATGAAGAGAGCAGAGGTGGCTGTGGTCAAGATGATCTGCAAGCTCAGGAGGGTGTACACCTTCCTTAGAAAGCCTAATGAACCAAGAAACAGCGTTACAGTAGCTCAAAACCCATCGGAAGCTAACGAAACCAATAATAACTGTGTAGAGGAAAACCGTGAACACGGCCAATGATATCAGTGTTAGCTAGATAGCACGGGTCTGTTACTCACCCATACGGATCTGAACACTGGCCGTAGCAACATTAGTGCCGTAGTTAAAATCGTCTTCGATAGAAGACCGCGGGTATTTTTCACTGCTCATCTTGTTAAACCAGCGTTTTCTTGAGGTGTTCTTGTTTCTCAAGCTACGTAGTTGTTTTACGGAAGAGCAGAGTCCTTTTCTTCTTCTAGATTTTATCGGCTGTTGGCAAACAACTGAATGGTGCATTACCGCCACCAACCGGTGTGGAGTGTGAACTGCAACGTGGCTCAAAAAAACCCTCAAATCCTCCCAAAGTATTTACCCTCTTTTCAAGGTTCAAGGTTCAAGGTTCTTTATTTGTCACATGCATAGTTATACAAGTATAACACACAGTGAAATGTAACCTGACACGCTCCTCGACATGTGCAAAAAAAATTGGGGGGGGGTGTAGAGGAAGAACATTATATATATATATACATATAGTATATAGTATATACATTGTGCATGTGCAGTAGTAGCAGCAAGCAGGTGAATTCTGTACATTAATATGAATAGACATCTGACTATTTTACAGGATAGACAATATAAACATATTTAAAATTAAAGGAATTGAAATGTACATTGTGCCTTGGTTTAGTGTCTGGAAGAGTCCTGACTCAGTCAGTTATAGATGATGTGAGAGGGCGGGTGTGTGTGTTTAGGGCACGGATGGCTTGGGGATAGAAGCTCCTCTTGAGTCTCTCTGTCCTTGCCAGGATGATGCAGAACCTTCTACCAGATTGCAGAAGTTGGAACAGTTTGTTGCCAGGATGGGACGGGTCCTTCAGTATCTGCGCTGCTCTAGTCCGGCATCTCCTGGTGTAGGTGTCCTGAAGCGGGGGGAGAGCAATCCTGCAGCAGCGTTCTGCTGTACGGATCACTCTCTGAAGAGCTTTTTGGTCCTTCACACAGCTGTTCCCAAACCTGAATGTGGGCAGCCCATGTCAGGTCTGAGGAGATGTGGACACCAAGATACTTGACGGACTGCACCCTCTTCACTGGAGCTCCATTGATGATAATGGGCTTGTAGTCTCTGTGCTGACTCCTTCTGAAGTCCACCACCAGCTCCTTGGTCTTGCTGACATTCAGCTGGAGGCCACCTCTTTTAAAACTGAAATTAAGACCTGATAACTTTCACTTCTTGAGTCCATTTGCAGTAAATTAATCTATGAAAATGAAAAGATCTAGTTTCATTTTTATGTTTCTGAGGTTTTGGGTCAGTTGTCTACTCTCCACCTGATACTTGCGACAGTGTAATATAACATGTTCCATAGTCTAAGGAGCTTGGAAAGAAAAGCATCTGGACTTCTTTAAGTTGCTTGAAGACGTTTCACCTCTCATCCGAGAAGCTTCTTCAGTTCTAGGGTGAAATGGTGAGAGGTGAAACGTCTTCTCTAAATAATCTCAAATGATTCCTTGAACAGGACAATGAGTTCACTGTACTTAAATGACAACGATGGCCACCAGATCACAATCCAATGGTGCGCCTTTGGGATGTAGTTGAATGGAGGAGTTGAATGAATGGCAGACAAATATTTAGCAACTATAGTTATATGTGATGCTATCACATCAATAAGGAGCAAAACTCCAGAATGTTTGTCTTGATGCATGCTCGATCATCCAGGTAAGGAAATCCTAGAAAGTTTATTGTGTCCATCTGGACGTTTTCAGTGGGAGAAACCTTTCTTCATCATCAGGTGACGTCTTCAGTCTCAGCTGACTGCTGCTATAAACAGTGACTGAAACCAGCACCACTGAATGAACAATATGCTGAGAGGTCAGTTCCTTCATCATTAATGATCAATGCTCATGCAAACTGCCATGACCATTGATCAACAGCCACTGATCAAAGATAATTGATTAATGACAATTGATCAATGGGGAATGGCTGCAATCACAGCATTGTAAGATGGTGACAGATGTACCCTTAGGCCCCTCCTCCATTCAGAGATGGTCTTTCCCTTTTCACGTAAATGGCCTCCTTGACTCCGCCCTCAAACCAGCGTTCCTCCCTGTCCAGGATGTTACATCCTCATCATTGAAAGAGTGTCCACTGGCCTGTAGGTGTAGACAGACTGCAGAGTCCTGCGGGGGACCTGATCCACAGGATGGACCAATTTTTGCCACAGTGTGTTTTGGGGTTAAAAGCCACAGAGACGCAGTGTTTAGAGAAAATGCGTCTCAGCTGTTTCAATACTCCGGACACATACAGGATCACGAAGGGTTCCCCTTAGGCAGCAGTCGTCCTTCTTCTCTCCTGGATCAGCTGGGGATTTTTTAGGCGCCTTTCCAGGTTTGACAAATGTCCAGCTGGGGTAAACACATCAACTCAGGGCTTCTTTGATATGATGTTCTTCTGCTTCCCTAGCAACTGTATCTATGGGAATGGTGTTGTAGCATCCTGATGACACCTTGACGAAATGAAATCTTAAATACTGAAATGTATGCTTTGGTTTGTGGTACACGTGGAGTTTAAAATGTTCCCCATTACTGACGAAACTCTCACATTCTAAGAAGCCTAGCCTATCATTATTCACATAGTTGGGTTATTCAACATAATCCCTGGTTCTTTGATAACAGAGTGAGGTGTTTCACTATGGGTATCGCCTTGGCGTGACTGTAGAATATATATAAATATAATGGAAGTGCTGGATATACAGTCCGGCCCAAGTCTTCTGTCAGAAAGACTGCAGCAGTCCAGGAGTTTGGTTAACTGTCTTTAATTAAGCTCCACAGAAGAATTGATTCTTCTGAAGAACATCAGAGCTTGCCAGGCTTAATCCAAATGCAGTGCAGCCATACGTGAACTCATTGTTGTAGAAGATACAGTTTATGTTACTATAAGCATGGTTTTCTGGAAACAGAAACAGGCAATTCTGTAATTAGTCGAGTCAATGACAACTAAGAAACAATCACAACACATCTACGCAACACAGCAATATTTTACCATGTCCACAAGGGGTCACTGTAGACCATAAGTTGGCTAAATAGCACATCTGACAAGTTGCTAGTAGTAAGGCAAGAACATGGCTAACAACAGTTAAACTAAACAATTAACGATTGAAAAATCCTTTAACCGCTGGATGTAATCATCACCGGAGATTCTGACCACTGCTACTAACTCTTTACTAAATAATTAAATAATTCTACCAACGTGGTATCACCATACTGAGGCACAACGTCAACATTCACAAACAGCTAGAGCCATTATCATACCAGTTAACCTGTCAAAGGGAATAACACTTACAGGTTCATTAACACACATGTAATCACACAAAACCGCGTTACAACTGTTGCTGCTTTAGTCTCTCCCTCTGCTGAGCACATGACCACTGATGCGCTTATTCCTTTTGGGTGCGCTTGATTCATGCCTCTAGACATCCTGAGGCCAAGACAGAGCAGGAAAGTTGACCAGTGACCAACTGCAGAAGCTCCAATGACACCACAGGTATGTCCTAATTCCTAGGCTGCATCCTTCGGAGGCTGCATTTGAAGTCACATCCAGGCGACAAAGGCTGCTGAATGTGGCCAACAATTGCGTCCTCCTTCTCCCCAGATTTAAAGGATGGGTCGGGTGTGTCCTTCGTGGCCCACCATATCCCAGAACTCATAGCGCGGCCCAGCCAAGTCCAGTTTCCAAAATGGCGGCAGCTACTTAGTTTTAATATTACTCTTATTACTCTTTCTGGATCACAAAATAAACTTTTAAGATGTTTTCATGTAGCTGTGTCAACTTCAAATATCTGCTCGGTTTATCAAGACATCACATATTTGCAAAAGTGCTCCGTCGTTTTCTGAGACGTCTGCGACCCACCAGCTCGATAGCTGACCGAGGTCGAGGCTCACTAGAGCCCGGCGAGAACAGCGAACTCCATCGTTTTCAGACCCTGCGGTGACACTGTGTCATTTGTCTTTCCTCCATGAACTAGAGGAGATGCAGACTGACAGAGTGCTCCTGGTGTACTGTAAAATTCTGGAGACTGAACCTTGAACTTGGATTGGTTTGGTCATCCCAACACTTTCTTGCTGTTTGGGGGAGAAGAGACGGGGGACACAGAGTGTTGCTCATGACAAAAGACTGAACCTTTCTTTTTCCTTTCACCGAGGTGTGATGGCTTGTTCTTTGCAGCAACTGCTGTCTTGGATTTTCTATCTTGAGCTGGTGGGCAGACACAGTAGGCCGGTGCTGAGAGTAGTCCTGTCATGGTTCTGGGTCATTTTGACCCAGCATTTTAATAATAATAATGGATTGCATTTATATAGCGCTTTTCGAGACCCTCAAAGCGCTGTACAATTCCACTATTCATTCACTCTCACATTCACACACTGGTGGAGGCAGCTACAGTTGCAGCCACAGCTGCCCTGGGGCAGACTGACAGAAGCCAGGCTGCCATATCGCACCATCGGCCCCTCTGACCATCACCAGTAGGCAGTAGGGTAAAGTGTCTTGCCCAACAACACAACGACCAGGACAGAGAGCCCGGGGATCGAACCGGCAACCTTCCGATTACAAGATGAACTGCCAACTCTTGAGTTCTTAGGTTTTTGTTTATTTTTACATTATGGATTGTTTTCTGATCCTCTTGTGCTTTGTTGATTATTATTAGGATTCTATGTTTCTGTTTATTGGTGTTTAGAGATTAGTTCTTTGGTTGTGTCTCATGTTTAGTGTAGGTTCAGTTCTGTGTCTAGTCTGCGTCTTTGTGTAATGGTTTCTTGTTTCCTGTTTTATTGTGAAAGTCCGTGTCTCATGTGAGTGTATTCAGTTTTGCCTCCCTTGTCTCGTCAGTTACTTCCAGCTGTGTGTAATCTCCCCGTGTTCTTCTGTGTGTATTTAAGTCGTGTCTTCTTATCTGTCTGGTCGTGCTTCAGCTGTCATAGGCCGCTGTTCACCCTCCTTCATGCTCAGTAGTTTCGGTTTCCCAGTTCAGGTTATCTTTAGTCTGTTCGCTGTTTTCAGCTTGTGTTTTGTCTTACAATAAACCTCCTTCGCACCTCCACGAGTGCCTGCAATTGCACCCTCCTTTATTTTTCCCCACGGCATACTAATGTTAAAAAGAAACTGTCAAAAAACACATTTTTTATTTGTTACCACAGATGTATAATCTGCTGCACAAACTGTTTTAAGAAGGCCAATCTGATGGAGGCAATCCAGGACAGCTGGGAGATGACCTCATATGCTCCACCCCGGACATGAAAGGAGAAAACAACAACTAACCAGCGCTAGTCTGTCACAACACTGAAGTCATGAAAATGAAACTAAACTTAAAGATTTTTCACACAATAAAAACTAAAATAGGCGACAGGAAATTAACTGAAACCAAACCGAGCGCAAACAGAAAACTAATAGTGAGAACAGTTTGATTAAAACACGAAATTATGGATTTATTCATTATTTTGTTTCTCTTGTAATATCAAATCTGGTGATCATGGCTTGTATCCGGTAGATTTTCCTCAGAGTCCCCCTGTTTGTGTGTTAATGAAGGAGATGCATTATTTGTCTTTTGAAAGTATGAATAAATGTAGACGCTAGCACAAAATATACCAAATCATAAAGAAATAAGACTTACTGATTATGGTAAATGGCCTGGTTGTTATATAGCTCTTTTCTGCTCAACATGAACAGTCAGAGTCCTTTAATACAACATGTATCACTTCATACGAGCACCTTTTTCCTATGATTAAATGCTTTCTATCTAACATTCACACACTGATGGATCGGAGACCAGCCTGGGTTAGCAGCCAGGGATCAAACCACCAACCTTCTGATTAGGTAACCTGCTCTACTTTCTGCACTACAATCACCCAAAATTATGTTGAGCTGTCCAAAATGTGCCTGAACAAGTCATATACAAATTTAAAGGAATTAAAACCAAACCAGAATAAAACTGAGGGGGAAAAGTTAAGAAAACAAAAAATAAGTGAATAAAGACAAGAAAAAGAAAACAGAATCTGAAACGAAGGAACTATAAATACTTTAGCATAAGATCATTATTATTATTAACAACAATAATTACAGAATATCATAAATAATAGTTCTATGGAGATTAAAACTTCAGGTAGTTTCCAGGGAGGTTCCACATGTGCCTGTCATGAGTGAGCGAAACCTCTTTACTAGGATTCTACCTGGTAACAGCATGAGAGAAATGAATGATTGGCCCGTGTGGCTGTGGGCTGTCTTACAGCGCTCGCATATCCTCACGCGCTCCACTTTTTTACTTTATTCCAGCTTCGCGAGCGCGAGACGAACAGCTCTCAGCAGGATCTGCGACTACAAAGAGAAAACATGAAGGCCGTCCTGTGTTTGGCTGTTATCGCAGCTGTTTACTGCGCAGTGGAGGCGAAATACTGTAAGTACTTTTTTCAAAAAGTCTCCCTGAAATACTGAAGGTTGAGTCCTGTCATTTTACTGAACTTATAAAAGTCTGAACTTCAAGTCAAACGGTTTCTATCCTTTGTGGCTACGTGTAAATCTTAATCAGTTAGTCAGTTAATGGTTAGTCTGTAAGTTTTACGTCATATTTTTATACGTTTTTCAACAAAGACAAAACAAAGCCGTCAGGGAGGGGTTCATAAGGTGCTTTGATTTGAGGAAAACAAAGCTGCGTTTATCGACTCTAAACAGTTTCAGTCCAGAGACGATTCGTTTTGACTGGACAATAAATATATAAGGAGAAAACCGTCCATGGTGTTTTTAACAGAGTGGAATTCCCCCCAGCTTTTTGGATTTGGTTTCGATTTCTTGTAAATACATAGAGCGCCCTCAGCTGGCTGCAGGATATTTTAATACAAGGATTTCTCTTCTTACTATTTCTGTCCTTTCATTGCAAAAGTAATTACTTGGTTGTATTTGCTGATATTGTTGAGGACAATCCACTGTGAAAGCATCAGTATGTGAGCACGTCCCATTTTATCAGGGGTAAATAAATTTGTCGTGTTGGGGATAAAAATACATTTACAGGTAACATATGGGCCACAAAACAAAAACAGGAAAGTCATTCAAACACCAATTCAGTTCTGTTTTCAGCAAGCGAGTCTTTTCATATTTATAGTCTAAGCCAGTGGTCCCCAACCCCGGCCCGCGGACCGGTACCGGCCGCAAGAGTTGAGGTTCGTGTGTGAAATTCATGGTTTTCAAGGTTTTTATCGTTTTTTGTGTTAACTCGGTTTCCCTGGGTCTTTTCATTGTGTTATGAATAAACCTTCTTTTTTGGTTCCGCTACTGGTTTTATTTTGTCGTATTTATCACCTCAAAGGCTGGTCCGTGAAAGTATTGTCAGATATAAACCGGTCCATGGCGCAAAAAAGGTTGGGGACCGCTGGTCTAAAATCATCATAACGAAATTGGCCTCAGACAGGCTGGACCACTTATGAATACTGATCCCTTATTAAGGATATTACTTTCTCTTTCATTCTTGCCTTTAGCTCCACCAAAGACTCAGGTTTACAGCCGTAATCCTGGAAAGTATGGAGAGGAAAATGTCTTGATCTGCCACGTGAGTGATTTCCACCCCCCTGACATCACCATCACACTGCTGAAGGATGGGGCAGAAATTCCTGATGCCAAGCAGACTGACCTGGTCTTCAACCAGGACTGGCACTTCCATCTGACCAAGCACGTCGCTTTTACACCAAAGGAAGGAGAAAACTACGCCTGCAAAGTCACTCATGGGACACATGAACCAAAAACCTTTGGTTGGGGTGAGTTAAGATAGCCAAAACTATATACAGTCATAAGCATTATGTAGTAACCTCAAATAAAAAAAAATACAAAAGAAAATTAAACATGTTTAATAAATGAATCAGCGGTGAATGAAATAGTCTTTCTGTGCTTTTATGAAATGAATAACCTTAATATTTTCTCTTTACAGAGTCAAACATGTAAACACCAATGGGGACCAAAGAGTGTCACATCTGATCCACACAGCTGCTGATCGGTCATGTTGTCCCCGCTACCCAACATCTGTCCTTCCTGTACAATCAGAGTCCGCCGTGTAGCGTCAGATTTGTTTCTTCTCATCAGAATAATTATCAGTAACATATTAGGTAACAGTAATTTCTCAATATTATTTTGGTATGATGTAGAGATTATAAAAATTTAGGGTGTCACTTTTTGCTGGTTTGCCTTTGACTAAGTGGATTTGCTCAGCTGTAATCACAAAAGCCTCGTTTGTTTCACCCTGTTGTAATATTTTTCCATATGTGAGGGGTTCTTTGGCCATTATGCAATAAACTGTTTTATACCTAAATGAGTTTCTCAAATGATAGAATAATGGGTTATATGTATGTGTGTATACATGTAAAATAATAAAAATTCTTGAAAATTTCTGGTGTTTTTATTATTATTTTTTTTATAAAAACCCTAAAATGTATCATTTTATACAGAAATATTGATTCATTTCTTTATGTTGTGAAAACAAATGTGCTGTGTGTTCATCAGGCATAGGTCTCCACGAGTTTGAGAGTCCTGCAAAGTGTCTCTTGACAGACAATCATGAAAACGATCATTTGCGCGAGGCTTTGTAGTCCTGTAAAGACTAAACAAACATCTCATATCCTCCAGCTTCACTGTGTTTATGCTATGCTAACATAGCTGTGTAGCTAGCAATCACGTAGCACATCATTATATAGCAGCTAGCCCAACTTCAGTAACCCTACAAACATCTGCTGTTTAGTTTTCTGTCTTCATTTATGTTGGAAGTGATAGCAGAGCTGTACGTTTGAATGCTTCAGAAACCTCTCAGTCAGAACATGCTACATCATGTTTAGGTGGAAGCTAGCGAGCTAACTTCCTGCTAACTTCTAACTAAATGTAATAAATCCTGTTTTCATGGATGCCTGGATGTTAAACGTAATTGATACACCTGGTAAAGCAGCAACGCTGATCATTTTATTAAAGATGAAAGAATTTAGACAGTTTGTAACTCTCAGTGATGCCGCAGTGTTCGTTTGACTTTGGGACCTGCAGAAGATTTGTATGTTATCATAAAAAGCTAGTTTAGGTATTTGGACTATATGAAAATATAGTCCAAATAGTTTTTAAAGTTTTAAAAACTGAGCTTTAAATTATAAGCGGTAATAAAAATTGAGAAAAGCCGACAGTGATCCCTGACTGTTTTTATGGGCTTGTTGAGATTAAATAGAACAAGATACAAAGAATTAAAATACATTAAAAACACAACAGACTTAATAAATGTAAAAAAACAAAACAAAGAATTACCAGTTGTTCGGGTTTTTTTTACCTTAGTTTTGGGGCGACCTTTGCTCAGGGAAGCGTATCTGTAACCGGAAGGTTGCCGGTTCGATCCCCCTGCTCTCTCTGTCCTGGTCGTTGTGTCCTTGGGCAAGACACTTCACCCTACCGCCTACTGGTGTTGGCCAGAGAGGCCGATGGCGTGATATGGCAGCCTCGCCTCTGTCAGTCTGCCCCAGGGCAGCTGTGGCTACAACGTGTGTGAATGTGAGAGTGAATGAATAGTGGCATTGTAAAGCACTTTGGGTGCCTTGAAAAGCGCTATATAAATGCAATCCATTATTATTATTATTATTAAATGGAGAGTACGTTGGGCCCGGAAGCAGGATTCATCATGTCATCACTTAAAGAGCAGATAAACTTTTTATAAATTAAATTAAACAAATGTAACAAGTACAAAAAATATGGCAACAATTGCAAAGCCTTTTCCAACCCTTCACACAGACACTGCTATCAGGAAAGCTCGCCAGCGACTCTACTTCCTGAGGAGGCTGAGGAAGCTTGGCATGAACGCCAACATCACCTCAAATTTCTACAGGTGTGCGATCGAGAGCTTGCTGACGAGCTGCATTACAGTTTGGTACGGAAGCTGCTCTGCCAGCAGCCGGCAATCACTACAGAGGGTGGTGAAGGCAGCAGAGCACATCACTGGCACGAGGCTTCCTGCCATTCAGGACATTTATCTCCAGCGATGCCTCCGCAGAGCACACAGCATCACCAAGGACCACAGCCACCCAGCACATCAGCTCTTCTCCTTGTTTCCATCTGGCAGACGTTACAGGAGTCTGTCATCAAGCCATTCGACACTTCAACCACAACACCTAAACACACACAACACAGATGCACTCAGAATCGGTCCTACAGTTTCATAGGTACATTTTACACTCTGCACTGGTCACTTCACTCTTATTAGTATTTAAACAAATAAAAACCTTACTCCATGCAATACTAAGTGCCACTCAAAATTTGCCACTGCCATGTGCAATATTTCATTTGCCCCCCCAGCCCACAATTGGGTTGATATTATTTTCATTATCTGTAATTAAATTAAATAAATAAATAATAACTAATTAAATAAATAAATGAATTAAAATACATCAAATAAAATATAATTCTAACCTAGGGGTTTTCTAAAAGCTTCAGTGCAGAGCCACAGCTTGTTTTTGTCCATAAACTTCACTGTTCACTGTGAGAAGTGAAAAAGGACGGCTTTGTTGTCAGAGATCGACATTTATGAATGAAGAATTTACCCATAATAATGATCACAGTTAAGACATTTTCAAGTTTCTTTTTTTCTTAAAGATCCAAAAATACTTTTTTTGAAAATTCACGTAAGTTTGGAATCTTTGGGAAAAGCCAGTAGTGTACATCGTCCCACGGGGCTTTACAGTGTATACACTGGTAAAATAAATGTTTTGTCATTCAGTATTCCCATCACAGAAAGAACAAGAGTTATTATCAACACCAAAACGATGTGTGGGAAATTCTTTGGAAAGGTAAACACCTGAGAGGATTTTCTAAGGTCTGACAAAGCAGCAATTCCGGGCTGTTGTGCCAAAAAGTGATTGCTCGTATTTAAACTGCTATAAGTAACTTGTTGGGCTATAATATAAGTGAAACATAAGTCAAATGCTTCCCTCATGGATGACACAAAGTCACACTGAGCCACAAACAACATTCGTGTAACAAGCTAGAAGGCGCAATCAGTTTTTGGCAGTGACTTTTATAGAACCTTTATTTATGCAGTTAAAAAATCTCATTAACATTGAAAATGTCTTTTGTAAGAGTAAGTTGGCCAAGAGGACAGAAGAAATGGCAGCAAATATTACAATAGTTCAGTAAAAATATTTTAAGTGGGGATAAAGGACCGGATTGGTTATAATGTAAGTACAACAACACAGCAAAGATACTTGAAAAACGGATAATTTTTTAATTCTATATAAAACCTCTTTGTAAACGCTGTTCACCGAAGTCTGTTTACCAACATACGTAAAGATATTACACATAAAAAAATACACGGAAACATTTGTTTTTGGCACAACACCGGCAGCCATCTCAAACATGGCGGCTTATTTGCTCAAACGACAGTGAACAACAACATGTCGGAGTAAATTCCGCCTAGCAACATGACGTTTGGAGTTTCCTATTGGTAGAATTATAGGCACGTGTCGTCTTGTCACGAGTTTGTGCTGCTTGTGTTTTTTATAAACGGCGCGCCATAACATGGTTTTGGTGGGCGGGGTTACAGACCCCCTTTTTGTTAGTTAGCATTAGCACTGCCTGGACGTCCCGGTGTCTGTTAGCTAACACTCCCGATGTGAACGGTTTCACTTTCGGTGTGGATTGTGACGCACTGTTGTCTTCTCTCTGTCGAGCGAATCTCCAACAGCGATATATCGAGTCGGTCTGTGTGTGAAACAATGAAGACGTTTGTGTGTCTCGCCGTCGTCCTTCTGCTGGGACTCACAGGTCTTTCGGCAGTCAAGAACAGTAAGTGATCTCCGGTAACTGAACATGTTTGTTTCCGAAATGGCCCGATGTTATCAGGCGGAAGGCGCTCGGGCCCAGTGAAAGCAAAACGGCTTTAAAGGTAGTAAAGTGGAATCTCTGGGAAATGGCAAACAGTAACATACTTACAGTACTTACAGTATTAAACGACTGATAACTTGTACTTAAAGGCGCTGCAACGTTTTACGAGTACTACGAGTACTTCCTTGTTTGGCTGTTGTGCGTGACACACTGTGACGCAGATAATTGCCGTGTTTATATTTAATAAGTTGGTGGAATCTAAATGAATATTTATCATCTGGATTAAATTATTGTCTTTATTTCATCTGTAAGTGAGTGACTGTTTTTGTGTTTGCCAGTTTCACCCAAGGTTCAGGTGTACACCCGCTCCCCCGGACACTACGGGACCGCCAACACCCTCATCTGCCATGTCAGTGGATTCCATCCTCCTGAAATCACCATCGAGCTGCTCAGGAATGACAAAGAGATGCCAGGCTCTCAGCAGACCGACCTGGCCTTTGAAGAGAACTGGCACTACCACATGACCAAGCATGTGCCTTTCACCCCAACCAAGGAGGATGTGTTCACCTGCAGAGTAACTCATGGGGGGAAAAAGAGCACATATATTTGGGGTATGAGTGTTTTTCACTGTGTCTGTGTGTACGTGTTGTTTCACAGGTCACAGTACGTGAAGTTAGAAAATATTTTGCTAAATTTTCTTAGTTCTGTATTTTAGTTTTGTACACACATATCATCTGTTTTTATATATTTATTTCTTATTTCAGATCATGTATTTTATTACATTGACTAACATTGTTTACAATAAACAAAACTATGGAATAAAAACGGTTCAGAAACAGAACAATTACAGAACATAGAACATTGTGCAAGTTCTTAATACTCCATTCATCACTCATTCATATTAAAAGCATCATGAAAAGAAACACGTAGTCATTCAAACGCTCATTAACAAACAAGCCAATAAGAACAAATTTGTAGTCTCAGATGTTGTCCTCTTGTAAAAACACATTTTATATTTTCAGAGACGCTGAAATGTTTTTACAAATGCATCATGTTCATCACTCAACACTTGCCTGCTTTAAAGACCTTATTGAAGTTTTACGTTGAAATTGTTGCTGTTTGTAACAGGCGGGGAGAACCGGCCAGATCACAGCTAGCATAAACATGTTTTAAATGTCTCGTTTCAGAAGCAGATATGTAAGTTCTACACGTGTCCAGCTCCAGGTATGTATGTGCTCATCAGTGTTCATACTTCAATATAATGACATTACATTGTTGTGGTGGAGGAGTGTGTCTCAGCTGCAGAGCTGTGTCTGACAGCAGGGAAGCTACAGTCAAATCATAGCAGTGTGTTTGCAACCGTGCCAGCCACCCTCCCCTGAATCCGCTGCAGCTGACCCACAAAGCACTGAGTGATAGATAATGTTTGTATTATGTTTGTGGTCCCCACAGGTCTGCTCAGCAGGATGGAGAAGATTGGAATATTTCTGGAATCTTGAAAATGTCTAAAGTAATGGATTTGATTATGCAGCCGTTTGAGCTTCACAAAATGAAAACACTGCACTTCCACGGGCGCAGACAGCAGCCATCCTTCAGCTTCATTTGTTTCTGTGACACACAGCGCCACAGCAGCGTGCGTTAAACCACTCAATTTTGCGTCTGCTGTCAAAAGTGAACACGAAGTATCAACATCGACAGCAGGCGTCATGTTTGAAACAGGCCCAGCTTACTCCAGTCACGTAGCTGAAATGTTCCCTGAGGCCAAACCAAATGTATTTTCTGTGCCTTATTCTCTTAAAACAGCTGGAAGACAGAACAACCCATAACTACACTTTGCCTTTAGCACATCCAGAACATGTGAAGCACCTGATTTGAAGTTATCTCGAATGATGAGTTTTGGCATCTGCTGTGAAAGGTCTGGATGTGTGTTTCCTACTAGCTGTAGGAAACACACATCCAGGTGGTGTCCGTGGGTGCGGTCGTCCGTGGAAACGTGCAGAAGTTTTGAGGATTTGATTAGTTATGGATTTCTCTTCAGATAAATATTCCTGTAGGAATCTTGTGGTGATCTGAGTATCGACTTTGTGGTGGTGGTGGTGAAACTGAAGTGTTTGCATTGCTCTGATTTTTAAGGTAAATCTATACAGACTAAAGACTTTCATATTGATGTTGTAATAAGGTAATCAATGTAAATATGTATCCAATTTGAAAATGTTTATTTTACTAAAACATGCTTTGTGTTGAAATGACTCCAAACGTGACCGTTTGCTTGGTTTGTTTGTAACATTACAAGTTTATGAAGTTAACCAGACGGTTCCTGTTTGTTCTGGCATATTTTATGCAAAATAAAACTATATTGGTTTAATTCACATTGGAAGTCCAGCTGTGCACAGCGAGTTATTATAATAGTGATGTTAAACTGTGTCATGTGACCTGGCGTAGAAGAAGTCCTCCTCTCGCCGCCTCCACGTCACAGCTAAGAGAGGTTTAAGGTCCTAATATCCAACCTCATAATCTGCTAATATTTATTCGTAAGCAAAGATGAATCAAAATATAAGTTTGTTCACTGTATAAATGAGAAATCAGTGAGTGAGAAAATGGGGTGACGGTGATTCCACGTACTGTTAACAGGTGGAGCTGGTGGGTTCATGCATGGCTGCTCATTTTTCTTAATGGTTTAGCAGGGAAGGCAGCTGGATGAGTTCGGACTGAGCGAGTCCCCTCACCTGCATCGACTACACTCTGCATGCTTGCTGGGTCACACTCATAGTCAGGACTTTTTAACATCAGAGAGCCAAGTCCGACTTCCTGTGTGGGGTTGTGGCCCTGCAGGTGATACATTGTGTATGTTTGAAGCTTGAATTCTTCCGTACATGAGAAAGGTCGTTGTTTCTCACCACTAAACGGTTTGTATTTAATTCTCAATTCACTGGAGAATCCAGGAGAATTCCAAGAAGTGCATGAAAGTCTGATGCTTCGGTGTATTCACGGATCATTTAGTATATTTGGGGTAACGTATGTTTTCACGCTTTATTGACTTTTTGGTGTAAAAAGGGGACCGTGTAACATCTCCACAGAGGAATCTGGAAATGACACGTTTGGATCTAAATTCAGACAAATTCACCAAAACAATCGAGGTGCATTAAACTTTTTGATAGGCACCAAAGTTCTTTATATGATTTAACTACAAGAATAGAAACAGCTGTTCTTACTGACGGGCCTCGTGTTTCCACCCACCCCACTGCCTCCACCAAAAGCAGCAGAGCACTGTGCATCTCCTCTCCACCTGTGACCTCATGATCCACCTGCAGGTAGGCGGAGTCTGGACTCTTCAGTAAACATGACGTTGCTCCATGTGTTCAGGTTGCAGGACAGATGGACACCAGCACATCAGTGTGAGGGGACTGCAGGGTCTGGCCTGAGCTACAGAAAACTCCAAACAATCAATAACATAATAAGCTGTTTGCCACTGGCAGAGAATATTTTATATATAAAGTTTATAATAATATAATACAGGGATTATTATAAAGTTTTTACTGGGCACAACCTGCATACTCAGCTCTGCCAACCACAAATATAGCTCTTTATTTCTGAATGATTGGTGCCACGAGGTTTGCTGCCAGTCAGCGTTATTATAACAAAGAGCTGACCAAACAAAAATATCCTTACTTATTGTGTAAGGTTACATATATATACAATTAAATTACTGTGTCTAAATGATATTAAATCTAATTTATGAGTGTGAAGCGTCGTAGCAGAGCCCTGCGTGGGATTATTTCCTGCTGCATTTGCTGCACAAACCCACAGCAGGACTCTGCTTCATAGTTTTAGTGAACGGTGTTACTGCAGTAATGAATGCCCGAGGTTTTAAAAGCGCTCTGATGTGATTTATTGTATGTTTACTGTTACTTCTATCAACTTAATATAAACTGTTAGCTATCACACAGCAGCAGCTCTTATTCCAGCGAATTTCTAATTTCCCCAATAACAAAAACATACTGTGTAGTATGGCAGAGCTGCAGTAACAGATGTAATTGTAGGATGGGAATCAGAAATGTTCAGACATTTTTATGTTTACTTTTACTTCCTGATTATCAGGTAATTTAAGGTTTTTTAAGTTGTTCAGCGATCATTTAATAAGTGTTTAATAAGGAGTCTGAAGTACAATAAGGACAATCAATGTAGCTGATAATCAGACACCACTTCCTTTGGTGGCTCTTTGTCCTGGACCATCCAGCCAGGCTTCACACTCTTCTCCCAGGAAGCTAAAATGCTTCTCAGCTCCACAACTTTCAGTGTTTTAAGCCCATCATTACACAGATGCTTCCGAAGAGGCACTACAGACTGGACACAGCCTTTTTTAAAGCTGTACTACATGTACACGAGTATTTGTCCCAAGCTATTTGATCGAGCTATTTTAAGCTCTGTAAAAGAAATCCAAAAAGTTCTAAAAATTCGAGACTGAGGTTCAGTTCAATGCACACATCTAAGTGCTGGGCTCATATTACATAAACGTAAGTATGTAGTCCCATTACTTATAGGCAATCATCATAGCTTGTAATTACCATTTCCTCTCGTCTGTGTTTCCTGATTCAGCTACAGTCCGTTCATGACGTCGCAGAGACTGTCCACAGTCTGTCAGTCTCTCTTTTGGGTGCAAATTTGGATGAAATTGGGACGATGTTCTCAGTTAAACTACTGGTGCTGATAGTCTAGAACTTGAAGTGTTCACATAATCTGTCCACATCGTCTCATATCTTTACCTCAGCAGCCGCTGTTCAGCTGTAAACAACAGGTGATATTCATGACCTCGGTCAGTAGGGCCCAGTTTATAAAGTCATTCCTCAGGACATGCAGACTGATGTCACTGTTGCTCAGTCAAGCACGACACATAACCTTATAAATAGGATGACAGAGAGGTTTATTTACTTTGTACATAAATGCTTTGTATTATCTTAACAACAGTGTCCTTTTTTAACAGACATAATTCTTTATGCATCAGGCTCCGCCCCCAGCTACCTTCACAGCGTAATGACTGAGTCACTACCAGACATTGACACACGTACTTAGTTATAGTCTGAAATATGTTTACAAATACCGGTAATAAAAGAATTAGTGCAAAAGGAGAATCAAAGCGTGTCAGCGTGTACATTTGATTTGTTTCAGTTTCACGGACATCAAACGGAAACGGTCGTTTGTCGCCGTTTCTTCAAAGATATGACTGGTTAGTTGGCAACTACAATCATACAGCCACAAAGATACCTGCAAAACAAATCATGAATACAAACAATAATATTAGGATAAAAAAAATAAACATCAATACTTCAGAAAAAATACATGCTTTTGTTTTGAACTACTCCAAGAAGAAATTCTTCCGGTTCAAAGGTGAGGAGAACCGGATCCATGTTTGTCGGTCTTTTGGGCTGAGGGCTGGCAGCATGTCGGCGATTGGGGTTCATTTCGGTTATACATCCGCGTGTGTGGCGATATTTAAGGTGAGTATCGCTTCATGAAACCTCGCGTGTCGTCTTTGATGTGAACATTTACATGTCCTGAAGGATGGCGGTGCTCGATAAGCTGCTGGCAGAGTGGATATAAGTCAATGAATTGTTTCAGTTAGTTCAGTGGGTAAAATAAGGAGAGAGGATTGCATCCAGATTCTTCATCTCAGATTAATAACTAAGCATTTTAAACTGGGACACAGTTTGGTGCTCCGATAGGACATCGATGCCAAACACACTATTGTACTTGGACAACATCCACCTCTGACACCACCTTTAGAGTCCAGCTCCACCCCAACATGATTTAGAGATGACCTTTTAAACTCCTGGATGGCCTTCCCGAAGCCCCGCCCCCAGCCTTATAGTGTGGACTGCAGGGTCCAAGTGATTTAAGTGAACTTCCAAGAAAAAGGGTCAAATATGCTTGCTAAGGAAACATGAACTAAATATTAGTGGAGTTTATAATGTTCATATTTCAGCTTTTGTGTACATAAAGTCACACAGCTGCGTCAGTGGATGGAGAGGCTGTCCTCTGAGCCCCTGAATGACTGACCTCCATCGCTCAGGGAGAGCCCCTCCACACTCAGACACAACCAACGTTTCGCCGCTTGTATCTGCAATCTAACTATTTTCTTTTTTAAAGAAGCAGAAATAATAGTGTGAACAAAAAGATGAGATGAACAGATTCATGGCATTTCTCAACAACGATGCGCCATCTGGTGGCAGCATAACATTTAGGACACAACATTGGGGTATCAATAAATGGAAAAGAATTAAATTACATGACGAGTACTTCTGGACTAGTGACATCACTGCTGACGGCGAGTAATCGCGTACATCCCTGGTTGAAACTGTCACAGCTGCAAACATCATATTAAACTTTAGAAAGATTAACAATGCAGCGTCACTCAAGTTCACATGTGTGTAAAGGCAGACGAGTGAATACTGTGCAGTGTAAATCAGACTTGTGCTCCCAGCCTTTGCTTTTTAAAGTCATTAAAGATTACTTTGTCCACGATTCAGACTAAAGGCGCTGACAGGCTGACGCTTGGCCTGCATGCTTGTTACTGTAAAAACTACCCAACTACCCTTTTTTATACAACAGCCTTAACTTGTTACAAAGGAACACAGAAACTGCACCCAGGCCACTGCAGCCTTTCAGCATGTTGGGTCTTAAATCCAAGCAAGTTTTAGAAGTTTCACATTTTAGGAAACTTGAAAGCAAAAAAATGAAAACGTTGGAGTCTTCCAGGCTTTTTGCAGCTGCGTCATTGCTGCCTTCCTGTAATGGCACATGTAGACGATACAAACTAAGTACCACAAACCTTAATTGCATATTACTTTGAGGAGGCTGAACAGCCTCTTGTCTCCTTTCATCTCACGATTACACAAAACCTTTCGTGACTCTGATTATTAAGGCTCAGTTCACATTTGTGCTGCATGTTAATTTGAGGTTTTTCAAGTAATTCAACAGTAAACCAGTTTAGGACAGTGATGTCTTTCCACTCCAGTCAAACAACAGTCTTATGGCATGTAGTCAAGGTTCCTTGGGCCAAGCTGAACTCCTTAAGGAGCCCTACAGGGTCTTCTCTGCTTTTTCACAAAGATCTGCAGCTTGGATTCATACATGAAATATATGTGGATAAGTGAGCCTGGAAATCAGCTGCTGATGCATCTGAATATCCAAGAGTTTTGAGCAAAGTATATATTTAAGTGTTTCTGAATGTATGCTGTGTGTTGTTTAGGATGGACGGGCTGATGTGGTGGCTAACGATGCAGGAGACAGAGTAACTCCAACTGTGGTGGGCTACAGAGACACTGAACAGGTACGACTTGGGCTTCACTTCTTGGGTTTGTGCCTGACCCATGCACTCAGTCTTTCCTGTTAGCACTAAGCATCATATTGGCTTTGCACAATGTCTGTATAGAAGAAATGTTGATGACCAATCAATGAAACATATTGCTAAAATATTTGCAGTGTTAAAAGTAACTGAGAAGTTCCTCTGTTATCACAGGTCACATGTTTCTGTGGTCATGGTCTTGTCATATCACCTTATAGTGTCTAGCATAGATCTGTCTAGCATAGATCTGTCTAGCATAGATCTGTCTGCTGTTTGGTCTGAGGAGCTTAGAAACAAAAGCATCTGGACTTCAAGTTGCTTGAAGACGTTTCACCTTTGCGTCTGTCCTTCTTATCCTCCCTCGCTGGTGTCTGATCTTCTTTTCTCTGCCTCTTTGCTGATTTTATAAAAGCCCAATTAGGATAACCGCTCCCTCAAATGTTCCCTCTAAGCCTGAAGGGAAAAAGAAGGAACACACATGTAAAGGAAGCACTCAAAACATGCGGCTATCCTAATTGGGCCCACTCACATCCTGGGCCATCTGACCTCAGGAAATCACATGATAGGGTGGGGCCAGGTTTCACAATGAGCTCACCCGAAACCCTGGCTGATTGTGACCCACACCCTTTACACACCTTGGCTCATGTGATTAGAGGATCGTCAGGAGGTCCTTTTGTCCCTCTGTGGGGGGAAACTCCCACTGAGTTTAAATCTGGGACTCTCCACCATCTGACCCTCGGATGAGAGGTGAAACGTCTTCAAGCAACTTAAAGAAGTCCAGACGCTTTTGTTTCCAAGCTCCTCAGACTACGATGACCTGGATGACTGAGAACCTTCACAGACACGTCTGCTGTTTGCTTTTTGGGTTTTGGAACTTGGAGAAGATGATTTTTTGCATTGAGGTGCAGAATTATTCTTACATTACTGACGGCTGCTTCCTGCACCTGTGAGATATCTACTGCAGCAGCCTTTTAACCTCTGACCTCTTCTACAGATTGTAGGTATAGCAGCAAAACAGGGACGGGTCCGCAATGCTGCCAGCACAGTCATCAAAGTGAAACAAGTGCTCGGGAGAAGGTGACACAGCTGACGATGTTTTGTTTGCAAATGTGAAACCTACATCATATTATTGTAATTATTAATAACTCAAAGAAAAAAAAGCAAGATTATGCAGCTCTAACATAGAAAATAATGATGATGATGATGATGCTTGTTCAGATTGATTGTATCACCACACGTGGACATCAGTCTGGTTTCTCCTCTGGGAAAAACAGTAAACACTGTGGCAGGAACATGGAGGCTCCTGTACTCGCTGCTACATCCAGTCAGACACCTGAGACAGACCATCAGCTGTTACATATGAGAGGATGGCTTTGATCCATGTAGCAGTTACTCAGTGAGCTCCAGTAGAAAGGAAACGATGTTTTTGAGACAGAAATGACAAAAGTTACATTTCTGACAACATTTGTACTCATGCTGTGATAGTTGTAGCCTGAGTGAGGAAGGAACGAGTGTTGTTATTATTTATTATCCTCGACATCCTGTGGACAGCAGCTCATAACTGTGTGTGTGTTTGTTTGTTTCTCTCTGATTGAAAAGCTTTGATGACCCAGAGACACAAAGGCACAGAACGGAGACCAAATGTCAGGTAGGTTTCACCAACAACCCTCTGAAAGAGCCTGCAGACCAAACGCCAGGAGATCCACACAGTTTGGATCCTGGTTTTACAGATGGCAGGAGGCGGTGCTGAGCCAGCTCGTCTCATTTTCTGTGCTCACAATTTTAAAACGTTGCCTCAGGTCTTGTTTGATTTAAAGCTGATGATCCATTAATGTTAAACAGCCCTGTGTCACACTTCTCCCTCCTGACTACATCCTTAGATCACAGCTCCATTTACTGACTCGTATTGACAGGATCCCTCTGATGTTGGATTCAGTAGATAAGGAGTGAATTGTTCTGCAGGGATTTACAGATAACTGCAGTTTGTTTTCTTATTTACATTTTACACATAATCCTAACTACACACTGGCATTACTTACACTGAGAAGCATTATAGCATTATATTATCATTATTAGTCTTTTAGAAGCTGCCTTAGCGCCACACATGCTGAGATTTAAACTTCCTGAAAATGCCAGTTTATGGTCTGTGAGAGAGTTTCTCTAGAACGATCTGTGATGACGGCACAAAAACACAGTTTGGTTTTTGGAGTCTGAGGATGTTTTGTGTGTTTAGGTTGTCAGCAGAGAAAACAAACCTTTTTATGAGATCACATCAGGACAGCAGCCAAAGTATGTTGCTCCAGAAGATGTCGCAAAGCTCATCTTCCAGAAAATGAAAGGTAAATCTGTTAGTGTGAAAATGTTGGTCATTATTTCCAAGGAGCCAAAGTTGCTGGTAGATTTATTATTTTTCATGTGGTCTTCAGTGATGGTCCTCCAAGCTTTCTGCAGCCTCGAGGGCCAGTGTCCTGCAGGTTTCAGAGCTCACCCTGGCTCAGCACACCTGATTAGTTCATTACCAGGCCTCTGGAGAACTTCAGGATATGTTGAGGAGGTCATTTAGCCATTTAGATCAGCTGTGTTGGATCAAGGACATCTAAAACCTGCAGGACACCGGCCCTGGAGGCTTGGGGTTCCCCACCCCTGCTGTTGGCAAAGTCTTACTCAACAAGTTCCTGTTATCGCACAACACCGCCCCGAGGCGACAAAAAACGCTTCATATAAGCTTCATACAAACACGTTTTTGTTTTTACAGTTTATATATTTTGACATATTATTTCTGGGGCAACATTGTCAGCTTCTCACAGCGTGTGGTCCTGATAATGTGTCAGAAATTTCCCACCATCAAATCGTCCTCATTGGACACCTGATACTTTTGAAAACTCTAATCGACTGACATCAGTTAAGTTTGCATGTCCTGGACGTGTTAAAGTGTGAGAGCATCTGTCCAACAGCTGAACCGCGTCATGCAACAGAACCATGCACGGCTATTACACAGTGACTGAAAGTGGACTGAGCAGTGCTGTAATAATGTCCTGGTGTTTGTCATGTGGGCTTGTTTCACTTCAGAAGGATGAGATTTTGTAATGTCCTGATACGTAAAGCCTCAGAAATGAATTGTGGGTAAAGTAATCACCCGACTGATTATGGCCGTTTCCACAGAAACGGCTCAGTCGGCTCTGGGAGGCTCAGATGTAAGCGACGCTGTCATTACTGTTCCCTCAGAGTTTGCACATGCTCAGAAGCGTGCTCTTAGGTAGGTGCATCTTTTTTATGTCACTTTGAAAATATGCATCTGTTTCAGTTTTTAATCGTCACCTCTGTTTCCTTCAGGAACGCGGCTGAAGCTGCAGGGTTCAATGTCCTGAGGCTAATCCACGAGCCTGCTGCTGCTTTGCTGGCCTATGACATCGGACAGGAGTCGCCGTCAGGGAAGAGGTGTGTTTTAGGAAAGGAACACCTCAGATTTCATTATGGTCACTGGTTTCAAACTGACGTGGTCGGCGTGTACCCGAGCCTACATGAACTCTCCTGAATCTAAGGAGGATGGGACTGCCGTTACTTCTACCACCTGATCCAACTGGTAGAATCAGCCTAACATTAGTTTGGGCTCCTCACAGCTTGGGGTCCTTTGTAAGCCGTGTTGGCGAGCAGGGATCGACGCTCCTGCTGATCCGACTTACGCCCCAGATGTGAATGTTGTTTGGAAAAAACTTTACCCAACAACATGTTTAAAAAGCTGGAGCATCTAAAATCCTTGTGGGAGTTCTGCTCGACCTCTTCCACTGATACCTGCTCGACTCCACTCGAGTCGGTATCAGTACCACGATGTCCAGGGGTCGTTATAGCAACCCAGTCCAAAGTCCAGTGATGTCATTTGTATGCAAACACAACAAACAGCGGAGGACACGTTAGGCGTGGTCTCATGAAGGAGACGCTTTCATTACTCAGTGACGCCACTGACTAGCCAATCGGTGGTAGGCTGTCTGCTGATGTCACATTTTCAGCTGGGCTCTGATTGCTGGGAACCCCGAAACGAAAAAACTACCGGGTACTACGGCCAAGTGGAAACCCCCCAGAACCCCACCCACAGCCAACAGAAGTAGTGCGTGCGTCAGCTACCAGCAGACAGAGCAGTCACCGTTTGAATGAATTTTCCATCTTCTTGTCCTTTAGCGATGCGTCCTGTCTCCACAGTCACGTCCTCGTCTACAAGCTCGGTGGGACGTCCCTGAGCGTGACAGTGCTGCAGGTCAACGGAGGAATGTTCCTGTGTCGCAGCGCTCACACTGACCACAGCATCGGAGGAGAGGCTTTCACTCAGGCCTTAGCGCAGCACCTCGCCTCAGAATTCAAACGGTACCAACCGAACATCAGAGTCTGAACGATTTACTGAGAAGGACCAAAGCAACAGACGAACATCTTAAAGATGTTTCTGTATGTTTGAGTCCGTGTAGCTGTCCTCACTCTGTGTGTGTGCGTGTGTGTGTGTGTTGTACAGCACGTTTAAGCACGATGTGAGCTCTAATCCTCGGGCTATGTTGAAGCTGATGAATGGTGCAGAGATGGCTAAGCACTCCCTGTCCTCGCTGGGTTCGGCCAACTGCTTCGTTGACTCCCTTCATGATGGTATCGACTTCGAGTGCAGCGTCTCGAGGTGAGCTGTTGTGTCGACGCACAGATTGTAAGAATCTGAATATTATCGTTAGCTGAGCCTGAGCTGAAGCTGGACGTGGAACGAAACATTTGAGATAAACGTTTGAAAGCATAAAGCTAACGAATAAAAACTAAATGAAATCAATTGAGCAGCAGAATTAAGGGAAAAGTCGTTTGTTAAATGACTTTTCCAAACACACATTATCAGGATTCTGATAACTGAGATGTTTTGTCCTTCGTGACGACCTCTGTGCGTTATTTCTTTCAGAGCTCGATTTGAGCTGCTCTGCTCTTCACTCTTCAACAAAAGCATCCAGCCAATCAAAGCCGTCCTCGAGGAGGCGGGTCTTACACCTCACAACATTAGCAAGGTACGGCGTGCAGGTCTTTACTGATGCACGAGTGATGGCATAGCTGTGTGTTAAATAGAAAAGCCGCTCCTCGATCGCTGCCATGTGTTGCAGGTGGTTCTTTGCGGCGGCTCGGCCAGAATTCCTCGTCTGCAGCAGATGATCCGTGAAATGTTTCCGGATGTGGAGCTTCTCAACGCGGCACCTCCTGACGAGGTCATCGCTGTGGGCGCAGCCCTGGAGGCGGGCCTGCTGGTCGGCAGAGATGGCCTTACCCCAGAAGAAGACTCTGTCACAGTGGATGTGTCTTCCATTGACGTACTAGTAAAAGTACTCAGACCTCAGATAAACATCTTATGTTGCACATGGTCTTTGTTGCATGCACATGAACGTAAATGTTTCAGCTCTGCAGAGCTAGTCTTTGTACACTACTTATGTATTTGTACATAATATCATTCGTTAAGACTGTAATCGATTTCTAACGGCTTCTGTCTGACCTTTGTGGTGTGTTGGAGGAGATGGATGAGTCTGGAGCTGAGATGTTCACGGTTCTCCTTCCTGTGGGCACACCCCTCCCCGCCCACAGACATCACATCCTCAGGGGGGACGGAAAACTGTCCTCGCTGTGTTTGGAGATTTACCAGCGATTCATCACAGAGCAGCCGGAGAAGCTGTCCAAGGTAAGCACAAACAGACTTCCTGCTTCCTGTCTGCCTGCTGGTGCAAGTCACAGTTTACGAACTGCTTTAGAAAAACGTCACAACAAGCTGGGAACCATGTTGGCTAAAAGTCCGGTGACGTCACAAACACAACAGTGCAGGACATGAAGGTGAAAGCATGCTTGTTAAGCATCTGCACCTTGTTGCCGAGCTGGACAGAGACGTCCTGCAGCAGTTTCTGAGGTTCATCTGAACATGTTTCTCCTCTGATGATATGAGAGAGAGAGAAACTAAAGTCTAAGCAGAGACTTCGTCCTCTCCGTGGCCTCGTGCTCCTCTCAGCACTGATGGTGAAGTGTCTCCTAGAACAGATACCCCGTGTTGTCACTTACCTGGACAAGACCAGGTGCACTATGGGAAGCAAGCCAGAGTTGATGATTTGGCCAATGTTCTCCTGGGAAATCTTGGGTCCATGTGGATGTTACTTTGGCACATAGTACCTCAGCATTCTCTCAGACCACATACACCCTTTCAGGGAAATGTTTTCTCTGAGGTGTTCCTCAGTTTTAGGCTTGGCCTCTAAATTCCTCAGATCGCCTCGGGGGAGAGGTCTGGTTTCTCTGCTTAAGCTGCTGCCCCTGTGATCCAGGATGGATAAGCCAGAGAAAATCATCATTATTATTAGAATCACTGTCAGGTTCCTGCTTATGTTTGTGTCTGTGCCACAGATTGTTTTTAGAGACCTGCAGCCCACAGAGGAGAGTCACAGCATTGACACTGTGGTGACCATGAAAAGGTATTTCCTTCCTGGGTAACATCAAGAGTCACGTGATGATGGTGATGTTGTTGCAAACATGTATATGTTTCTTCTTTATGTTGCAGC
>NW_005187451.1:3118860-3134293 GCF_000239375.1 Pundamilia nyererei
AATTGAATTGAATTGAATTGTTTTGAGCTGTTACATGTATGTGTGAGGATGTTTTTAATGCTTTTGGTAAATGTTAAATGGAGCGGTTCTTCCATCCATTCTCTTCCGCTCATGTTTACCAGGATGACGAGGGTCTGAAGCCTATCACAGGGCAAGGCTACACCCTGGACAGGTCACCAGTCTGTCACACAGAGACAGACTGGTGACTCACATCCCCAACCCTAACCCACACCTGTGGGCAGTTAAGAATCACCAGTTAAGCGGTTCATTGGTCAGCTGGCTTCAGGAAAACCGTTAAGTCATCGTCATCATCATATATGTAAACGTGCTTCTTTTTTAATTAAACATGAGAAACCACCAACATGTTTTTCATCCCATAGACTGAAATCAGGAACTTCTCTTAAAATGATTTAACAATCTGCTTCAGACTGTCAGACATGTAATACTGTCTGTTATCCCTCAATAAATAAATGCATTAGGTGTCATGTTTTTGTTTTTGTTTATGTCCTTTACTGTCTTTCTTTTTTACGTTTAGTTACAATGTTTCAGATTTTTTATTAGGACAGAACATCGTTAGCTTTTGTCAGGATGCTGTGATGATGTGACCTTTTCTGTAGAAACAACAAAAAAGACATGATTTTGAAATATTTATATAATATATTGAAACAGACGATTTACAGGTTTCTCTTATAATAATTAGTGATTCTGTGCATTCATCGCACCCTGTCTGAGGATGGACAACATTCTGACAGACGGGGCGGCCGTTGTATCACTGCAGTCATGATGAGATGTTTCTGATTCTCTATAAGTAGAAAACAAAGCCTTCAGCTTTGTCAAGAGTTTCTAGCTTTTAACATCCATCCTCTGGAACAATACGACACTTCAGGATCTTCAGGTAGTTTTGGACCTTGTTGGAGTCTCGGCGAAAGCAGTAGAGGAGCTCGTAGTCTTTCATTAGGC
The DNA here is from genome assembly GCF_000239375.1 of Pundamilia nyererei. Classification (NCBI taxonomy): domain Eukaryota; kingdom Metazoa; phylum Chordata; class Actinopteri; order Cichliformes; family Cichlidae; genus Pundamilia; species Pundamilia nyererei. The sequence continues at coordinate 3,119,821 of NW_005187451.1, forward strand.
GCCACTCAGCGCTGCCTGGTGCCAAGAAAGCCTCAGGAGACATGAGGCTGCTGACAGAGTTACTTAATATTCCCAACATCTGCATCTGGTGTGAAAAGAACAAAACATATGGATAAGACAAATTGTTTATATTGTTGTGTGTTTACTTAGTTTCTTTCACCCACTTAAGTAAAAAATTACAAAACAAAGTACTACACAAACACAGACAATCTAAACTGTGCATATGCTAGTACACACACATCAGTGCCTCTGTCTCTGTTTCTGCCCTAGTTGAATTTTAACTGCAGGAAAATAAGCATTTGAACATGAACACAGCTGTGTGAAGCATCATAGATTAGACTGCTGCCCTTCACAGGCTTAAATATACTACAAGAACATCTGCTGGTCACCGTCAGTCTGTGCTCACATCAGTGATTACAACAGGAGAACGATCTCAAGGCAGCTAGGGTAGTAGTGCATGAGGTCCTTCAACATCTGTCGAACAATGCTCAGGATTGTCTATGAGGCTGTTGTGGTCAGTGCTATCCTCTGTGCTGATGCATGCTGGGACGGCAGGCTGAGGGTAGCAGAGGCCAGTAACGCTGTGGGGACGGAGCTGAACTCCCTTAGGGTGGTGTCAGAGAAGCGAATGTTGTCCAAGATAAAGACAATGTTGGATAACACCTCCCACCCGCTCCATGACGTGCTGGCTAGCCACACGAGCACGCTCAGTGAGAGGCTGAGATTACCCATAATGCACCACTGATCGACACAGGAAGTCATTCCTGCCTGTGGCCATGTCCCTGTACAACTCCATTGAACACACTGTAAACACTGCAATAGTTACATCTTTTCGCACACACTCTACTGTAAAATAGCAAATGACAAAGTTCACAGGTTAGAGTCAAATGTCAGTCATAAATATTACACCTCTGTAATATTCTTTATATTTATAATTGAGTGATTTGTATATATTAGTGCTATTTCTTAAATTTGTAAATCTGTAACATATTGTATTGTTTGAATAGCTGAGTCTGTTACTGTACTGAGCAACTGTAACCATATAATGTCCTTATGGATTAATAAAGTATTCTGAATGCGATCCAGCTAATCGTTGGTAACACAAAAGCCCTCGTTCAACAAAGTGTCTGAAGCTTGTCAGTGACCAGCTGAACCCTGATGAGAACGAATGTGTGGAAGGATCATCTGACATGGAGCTGGCAGAGAAACTCAAACTACCACTGAGAGGGTGTACTGCTCATTTCTTTGGGGGACAAATATTTATTTCCTCCGCTGTGTATGTTTTGCACACACACACACACACACACACACACAGACACACACACACACACACACACACACACACACAGTACCTTCTCAACTACTTTCTGTACTCCTTTCCGTAGCTCATGCACCATATCACTCATTTTAAGAGATTTATTGGAGCTGAAGTCAATGAAGTCGTGGAAGTGCGTCATGCTCTGGTGGAAATGCCACAGAGGGTCCCTCCACGCCACCAGGAGCTTTAGAATCACCTCCGTCAGCTCCTCCCTCTGTAGTGACATACATGTAAATTATGGGTGTGACTAGAGTGGGATTTGTACCACTGAGTGTTACTGTAATATCATAAAGAGCAAAGGGAAACAAATTTACAAAATTCTTTATCATTTGAAAGGAAAACATGTTTCAAACAGCTACACTGTTGTTTATGGCAACAAAAGAAAGAACCTGAAACACACGACAAGACTCCAGGTGTAAATATGATGTGCATAGTTCAGAGGGATTAACTTTGAAAAAGGTGAATTTACCGCCATTCTCTGAGCGTTCTCCTTTCCATTTGGGGTGAGGATGTTAGACGTGTGACAGTTGCGACTGACCCGGCCAATCTGATTCTTACTGGGCAGGAAGTAAAGCTCCTGGGAGGACAAACATGAATGAAATGTCAGAGGTTAAATATCATCTAAATGTCAAACGTGCCTGGAGCACAAAAGCAATGAATGACTTAATACGATGTCTTGCTATCTCTGCATCCTTACTGGTGTCTGTCTGTACAATAGATGCGTCTTTATCACACATTCAATTCAGTTTTATTTTTATATGGCGCCAAATCTTAACAGTAAACAGCATAGCAGACTATACATGATACAGATTTATGTTAGCAAGTGTGGGCGAACTGTGAAAACATCTCGTACAGCTCAGTTAACAGTGAAAAAGTTCATCCTTGCATTTAATTAGACTGAAAAACTGTCTCATCAGGTTGGATTCTGCTGTTCTAACAGGATGACTGTACGTGTATCTAATAAACTGATAATGCAGTGTTTGATTGACTACGTTATGTAAACCTACAGTGTCTCAGTTAAAAGGCATCTGCAGACAGAATATCATATCCTCATGTCACAATCAAGCTTGTTCATTAAATATCGTTTAAAAAGCTTTTTCTGACAACTGCAATGAAGAAACGTACAAACTCAGAGTGAAGGTCATTTGAAATGCTGTGCATTCTGGCTGAGTGTTGGATGACCCGGTCAAACAGGTTAGCCAGGGAGAGGACGTGACACCCAGCCTCGGCATTCGTACAGAGGGGGGCTGCATCCAGACTGGTCGGCTGACTGCAGAACACCAAGCACAACAAACCTACCAAGACCACAGAGACTAGGAGAGACAAAGGACAATTCAAAACATTAGTCTCAACTGAATGTAATCTATTACTAAAGAACCTACCTTTTGAAAGTGTAGATGTATGTTTTTTATATTTAAGGTAAGACGAAAAATCAGGAAATAAAACTCCACTGTAAAGTCACACACAGGGACGATTGGATTACATGCAGATAAAGACACAGTCCATCCTTTCACCTCCTGTATGCACAATTCTGTTCCTGAAATACCTGATCGGATGTTTCCAGGCATCCTGCAGAGAAGGAGATCCTGTCTTAGAGCAGAGAGTGCAGATGTGCTCCTATTCCAAACCTGAATGCTTCATGTGAGGGTCAGACAGTTTCCCCTTTACACTCTAATATCAAAGAGAGGGAGGGTGGGCGGAGAAACATTAATAGTGATCTATGCTGTGACACAATAATAAATAATAAAACACAGTGTTTCAAAAGATGTTTGTCGGTTTTCTAGATGCATATTTGTGACAAACTGTTTTTAATAATATACATTATACAGTGGATAGCAGACACAGTGTGCGACAGGCTGCACACAAACGATTTGTGTGTTTGCTGATATTTGTTGAACTTATAGAAAAGCTCCTTTTGAAATGACCAGACACTCATCAGTCGCTTTGCGCCCCCTCCTCTTCTGTTGGACGGGCTACAAGTCCCAGTCTTGTACCAAAGAGTGATGTCTAACATCGTTGCACAAGTTGATACAGATGCAGTCAAGAGAATTTACCATGGGCAAATATAACATATATAATAGATATAACATCAGGATATTAGCTGTTTTGCAAGTATCTTTATGACTCTGTGTAATTGTACATACTCTGTCTTCTACTTTATAATCAATATCTCAAAATATCGTTATATTAATGTTATATTCATTGCAAGTTTTGTTGTCCTCTTGGCCTGACCTTTGAAAAAGTCAAATTCAGAATAAAGAATATATGTATAAAGTCCCTTTGCCACATAAGGACTGCAGCTACAACTGTGTGACAGAAATGCTGTTTCTGCCTTAAAATAACTTAATAATAATAATAACTGACACGAGATATGTTTGATATCTGTGTCACAGATTGTAGGCCAGCAAGTCATTTACAACCATTTACAGACAATCTTCATTTTTGTTGTTCGGCACAACACCGGCCCATAACATGTAAAATTATATTTACTAAGAAAAAAGTAATAATATGACCGATGAGCCTGCAAGTGCATCGGCCCACTGAGCAAATGTCCAGCACGCCAGAAATCTCCCCTCAAATGTCTCAAACCAAAAGTGACCTGTTTTGGAAATCTGAGGAGTAGAAAGTACAGATGTCGGTGTCAGAAAAGAAATACTTGAGTCCAGTTACCTGAAAATTCTACTTAAGTACAGTAATGAAGTATTTGTACTTTGTACCACCTCTGAAACTGAAAAACATCCACACATGACCAGAAGCAGCATGATCTTCAAAGACCTCAGAACATCACCAACATTTAGCAACTTCACGAAACAATAGAGGAAGTATTGTTATCAGATTGATTATAGAGTGAATTGATTATTAATTATATAGTTACCTCTTGTCTTATTCATTTATTACAAAGCTTCTGATACACATATATACTTCTACTTAAGTAATAATAATGATGATTGTATTTATATAGCGCTTTACAATTCCACTATTCATTCACACACTGGAGGAGGCAGCTACAGTTGTAGCCACAGCTGCCCTGGGACAGACTGACAGAGGCGAGGCTGCCATATCGCGCCATCGGCCCCTCTGGCCAACACCAGTAGGCGGTAGGTGGAGTGTCTTGCCCAAGGACACAACCACCAGGACAGACAGAGCAGGGGGATTGAACTGGCAACCTTCCGGTTACAGATGAGCGTCCCAACCCCCTGAACCACGGTCGCCCCCGACTTAAGTAGAAGTACAGATAGGCGTGTTAAAAATTTGGGGTTCAAGCACTGATTCACTGATCCAATTAAATGTGAAAAAGTACAGGTACTGAAATGCACTCAAAGTACGACGTATAAAGTGCTGTTTGAAGGATTTTTCTACCAGCTGTCTTTGTTTGAAGCTAACTGAACCTTGTGCTCTATGAATATAATAATAAAATAATATTAATAAAGGAGAATACAGTGGAACCCCGAAATTAATTCGTTCCAGGGGGTCTTTTTCCTTTTTCCATCGCCTTTTGAGTGAGGCGATGCTGGCTGAAGACGAAGTTCTTGGTGGAGGAGGAGGTGGTGGAGGTTGAAGAAAGCATGCGTATGCATGCATACGTACATGTACATAACATTATGGAATTTAATTGAATTTGTTTTGATTTTCTATTTTATCTATTTCGTTACGCGGGCATTTTGCCGAACCACGGGCAGAAATGTTGCCGTTAAGTTCCTCCGTAACTTGAATTTTTGGTTAAATGGGGTAAACCGGGGTTCCACTGTATCAACTTTTGCATGTTAGGGTACCTGGGTCGTTGACCCAGTGTGCTGAGTTTTGCATTATTATTGAACTTGATTTTGTCTTTTTTATTATTATTTCTAGTCTTTGGGGTTCAGTGTTGGAGTTTCTAGTCTTCTGGTTTCTGTCGCTGTGTTGCTCTGACTCTTTCAGCTGTATCTCCTTGTCAAGTCTGCATCTCTGTGTTTCCTGTGTTACTTTGAAAGTCTGTCTCATGTCAGTGTTTCTAGTTTTGCTTCCCTTGTCTCGTTAGGTCTAATTTCTCTTAGCTGTGCTCTCCTCCTGTGTCCCATTCCCTCGTTATCCCTCTGGTCGTTTCATGCTCTGTGTTCTGCCTGTTTAAGCCCTTTTAATGTTTCTAGTTTAAGTGAGCTTTCTGTTTTTCTGCCGTGTAGCATTAAATCTGAGTTTGAGTTTACTCCGTGAGTCTCCACTTTGGGTCCACCGATCCTGCCTGTCGCACACAGTACATAACAGGAAGCCTAACATCAGTGGAAAAGAGCCATTTCTGTTGTGAACTCCAGCAGATTTTCTGAGTACAGGTTGTTGCTGGCAGACACACTGTGTGATAAAATGCACAAGGAGAGTTTATGAGTTTGCTGATATTTGTTGTGCTGATAGATATTTGGCATTACCTTCCATGTAAAAACATGTTACTTCCTTTATGATCCCTCTTGTTTTTAACTGGATTATTGAGACCTTAACTTAAAGACACCTGGACTAAAAATGCTGTTCTGGATCCCTCTGCCCCACTTTGACCATGAGTATAGCACTAACCAATGGACAAACTGCATGTTTTGGGTTAAACCTCATGAAATGAAACCATTTTGAAAATGTCAGGAGAAGAAAGTTCAAACCTTTGTGTAAAAATGTCGAGAGCAAAAGTAAAAAGTTTAAAAAAGAATCCAGGTAAGAAACATTTACCTGGATGATTGAGCATCAAGACATACCAGAAAATTCCACTGAACACTAAGTAACACCTTAGTGTTACTTAGTGTTACAGTGTTAAACTACAAACAGATGATTTTGTACTGACTGGTAACAACTGAGTTAAGAGATGAAAGTGTGGATCATCTCAGCAACACTCAGTCGGTAATAATACTAATAAACTTTACACCATTATGTTACCGATCAGATGTTACGTCTGATCGTAATATTGAGCTTCTGTCAGATGTTTCTCCAGGATGCTTTGAAAACATAAAAATATGTCTTACAGAACAAGATACACAAAATACAGGACATAAAAGTTTTAGAAAGCCTTTCTGTGAACGTATGTTTGAGGCTGATAACGAGTCAGCTGTGGGGGTCTGAGCTTTTATAATGAGGCAGGTTTTTGGAGCTCTTTAGGTGGTTGGTGTAGATAGAAGTGAGGCCATAAAACCACAACAGTGAACCACAGTGTGATATGAGAACGTAGCTTTGGACATAACAGCTACAGTGACACATTAGCAATAATATACTGTGTGTGTGTGTGTGTGTGTGTGTGTACACGTCTGCCACAGATTCACTCAGATGTTTGTTGGTGGAGCTGCTGCTTCACGTGACTCTGCTGCACGTTCACCAACACACTCATGTATACAAAGGGCAGACGGTCTTGTGCTGTCACATTCGGACTGACCTGCAGAGTAACAGGGTGACTATTCGTCCATGCCCACAGGGCGAAACGTAATCGATGGACGTAGCTTTGACCTTTCACTGCACGTCTTTCCTGTGAAGATTAACAGCTCACATTCAGATATTACATTATTCAAATCTTCAAATGAATCTGGATACAGAAAAATAGCAACCTCTGTCATTAATATTTTGGCAGTATATGTTGTTATTGTCAAAGTTTTGTGGAGAATTGACATGAGAGGAAGAACAGAAGTGAAAAAGTAAACACCAAAGAATTAACTAGAATTAATTTAGTCCAAAAAAAAAAAAAAACTAAAGTGTTTCAGATCAAATGTTAGACAAAGATAACACAAAATGCAGTTTCTGAATGAATGCATTTATTTTAAGGGGAATAAAAATCCAAACGCTGATGGCCCCCTGGTGGGCCCCCTGAGCGTCTGCAATAACTGGCAGTGAGTCTTTACAGCTCTGTGGAGGAATCTGGGTCCACTCATATTTGCAGAATTGTTGTAATTCAGCCACATTGGAGGGTCGACGGCAGAATTCGTGGCTCCATTTCCCACAGAACAGCATCAGGCCATCACACTATCACCACCGTGTTTTGCTGTTGGCATGATCTTCCTTTGCTGAAATGGTATTTTTACATCAGATGTAACAGGACACACCTTCCAAAAAGTTGAACTGTTGTCTGTCAGCCCACAGAGCATCTCGGGGGTCATCAGGATGACCTTTACATTCCTGTTGCTCAGCAGTGGTTTTTATCTTGGAGCTCTGCCATGCAGGTCACTTTGTCCAGTTTCTTATGATGGAGCCATGAACACTGACTTTAACTGAGGCCGGCAGTTCTGTGGATGTTGTTCTGGGGTGTTTTGTGATCTATTGGACGAGTCGTCGCTGTGCTCTTAGGCTCAGCAGCCACTCCTGGGAAGGTTTTTTCCATTCGCGGTGAATGACTCTCACTGTGGTTCGCTGGAGACCCGAGATTTAGAAATGGATTTATAACTTTTTCCAGACGGCGAGATCTTGATTACTTTGTCATTTGTTCCTGATTTTCCTTCAATGACCGCATGATGTTTGGAGGATCCTTTGGTCTACTCCACTTTGTCAGGCAGGCTCTATTTAAATGATCTGCTGACTGAGAACAGGTGTGGGTGTGGCCAGGCGTGGGTGTGGTCAGGTGTGGGTGTGGTCAGAGAAACTGATCTCTGCTTTCCAAAGATGTGATGCACCACAGTTGATTTATGTTACAAGAGGGAGAGACACAGATTTTTCTTTCCTTTAATAATAAACACCTTCATTTAGAAACAGCACTTTGTGTTTACTTGTGTTATGTTTGTCCAAAACAGAGTGTGTGTGTGTGTGTCTCTCACAAAAACAACGAAAGAACTGTTTTACACAACTTGGGTTTATTTATACAGTTGTTGTGTACTTGGGTCATCTCATGCCATAGCCATTAAATACCCCATGAAAGAACAGATGAAACGAATAATGACAAACTTACTGAACATCATGTGACCAACTCTGAAAGCTACGAGGAACATAAATGCTAATGACCAAAAGAAAGAGTAAACTGATCAGGAGGGAAACCACGAGGTTCTCAGAGAGAGGAGAATCAACACGTCACACGGCGCCAAACAGAAAACACCGAGCTCGTTCAGCGCCGACTCGGGTGGAGGATCTCCCGTACCTGCACAGTCTCTGGTCATGTCAGACTCTTTTATGAGAGACCTCAGCAGAATAGCAGAGCCCACATTAAGGCACAAGATGATACATGCCTCCTTTACACTGCAGAAAGAGAGCAGATGGACAAAATATATCATTTCAAATATGAGTTACACCTTTGACATGCGCTCTTAGGTCTCAGCAGTGTTTCTTAAGCATGAAGGCTTCATGACATGGACGTCTTATCTGTGTCTGTGGGGGGGCAGCGGCTACGTTTGTCTACAGTCATTACTGGTTCCTGCTGTTGTGTTTGTTCTCTGGATTTTTGCAACAAATCTGGGATAAAGACGTCTTGATCTGTTATATAATCTTGCATATATGTAATGTGATTTTGAACAGTTGTAAACTTCTGTATGACGCAGCCATCGTGACTGATAACTCAGTATCGGTTACGATGGCGTCCATTTACGTAGCATTTGTTTCCTGAGCCTGTACTCTGTGGTACCCAGGGCTTCTTGTTCCCCTACCCCGCGCACACACAAACGCACACGCACAGACACACACACGCACAGACACACACTTACTGCTTAAAGAAGTTCTCTGGTTTTTTGCAGTAGTGACCAAAGAGAGGAAACAGATTCCGGGTCATGTCAAACTGAAGCTGAGCTGCTCCACCATCACTGAAGTTGTTACAGAGGATCACCTGCCAGAGGAATAAAGTTATACACTGAGACACGTTTGTGCTGGAAGCTCAGCACTACAAAACTGACAGAACATCAAGTGTATTTACTGTGAAGTCAAACTGAAAGGTTACATTTAGTTTGGTTTCAAATATATTTTTGTTTGTTGTTTTTATTTAGGAGCAAATGTCTGGACAGGGAACAACTTAAAGTATTCTACAGTCTTTTACAGTGTAACTCCGTATCGTTCAGAGACGTCACTAAACAAAATTTTTTCTCTTTACATTTTTAACTGGCAAATTTTCAGAGATCTTTAAATGTGTTGGTCCCAAAAACAGACCAGAGCCAAGAAAGAGTGAGCATTTAATATTTCATTGTTTTTGAAATATTCATGTTCAATGTGGGAAAAAATGGCCTGAAAGTGGCTCAACAGAACATCTTTCAAAATATATAAAAAATATTTTGACATATGAAACAAAAAATTCACAGCAGGGAAAAATGTCAACATTCAAACGATATATTCAACACGCGGCGTCATGGCAGCGATAGCTCAGTAGGTAGACTGGTCGCCCCATGATCAGAAGGTCGGGGTTCGAATCCACCGAACAGCTACCCTGAGGTGCCCCTGAGCGAGGTCCCTGCACACTGCTCCTGGGCGCCTGCTTAGTGACTGCCCACTGCTTCACTGAGTGAACGGGTCCCACGGGGATCAATAAAGTAAACATTATTCTTATTAAATAAACCAATGCAAAGAGCAGCCTGCAGCGTTTGGTGGGAACCTTCAGCAGTTTTGACTCTTCCATCACACTTCCACACTGAGCAGACGTTTATTGTTTGCACGCTCTGACACAAATCAAGGACAATAACAGTGAGGTGGGTTTAGTGAGCACTGACTGCTTACGTCTTGGTAGAGAAAGTTGTCGAGTCTTTCCGCCAGGCCCTGCCAGGCCAGGTGAAACAGAGAAAAGCCAAGCACCTGATGAAGGTTCAACAGTCTGTCCCTAACGCACAGCATCATGGGACATGCTGTACTGGACAGGGACATGGTGGACTGGTCTTGTTGTGATGGCAGGGACAACCACCTAAGTGAAGAACAGAGTAACAGCTAAAAACTTAATGAAACTCTGTAATGTGGGACTTTTAATATTTTTTTCTGCCACTAAGAAATATAACAAAGGACTCAAGAAACGATAATAAATAAAAATAATGATCAAAACAACAGATTTAATGTAATTTTATAAAAATAAGAAATATGATGTTACTTTATTTTGATGATGTATCTGAATAATAGAAATAATGTGAAGTTTTTCTTAGTGTTGTCCTGCAAAGCCCCACAGTGTAAATACAGCCAACGCTGGCACAGGCCCGCGAGCATTTCAGACTTTTAACTTTATACAACAACAGTAACTATTATTATTTTTCCTTCTGTCAGACACAAACATGTGTTATCTGTAGTTATTTACGAGCTCTTGTAAAGGTGGGGGGGGAATATAACAGCCAGGTGAATATGCTGCAGTGCTGGATGACACCACAAGGTGGCGCCTCCTTATTTTGCAACATTGGAATGAGTCTCACCTGTTTCACTGTCAGATTTCGCGTGGTTCACCTGGTATTTCTGTTTTCTTGCTGACACATTCAGATCAAACTGACGTTATTGTTATTTTGACCTAAAAATATTAGAAAAATAACCAGATGCTTACTCTTACTACTTATTACTTCCAGGCTGGACGACTGTAATTCATTATTATCAGGAAGTCCTAAAACTCCCTGAAAAGCCTTCAGCTGATCCAAAATGCTGCAGCAAGAGTCCTGACAGGGACTAGAAAGAGAGCAGATTTCTCCTGTATTGGCTTCCTGTTAACACAGTACCATAACACAGCAACAGAGCACTTCACTCTCAGGATGCTGGTCTACTCGTGGTTTCCAGGATATTTAAAAGTAGTATGAGAGGCAGCGGCTTCAGCTGTCAGGCTCGTCACCTTCAGTGATACTACGATATAAATTTTAAGCTTCATCGTACTGTTGTAGAGCTACGTAGCAAGTTTCATTTGATAAAAGCATTACAACTGATGTATGGAATTATATTAAATGACTTTTGACTGTTTGGAAGCAGAAGGACGAAGCGTCCTGCAGTTACTGTGAAACAACATAAGCCCTCGTTTAATGTATACATTTACGATTTGGAAAGCAAAGTTTCCCAAATTAACTATAAACAGTAATTGTTTGACACAAACTGTCGCTGGATTACTTTAATGCACAAAAATAAATCTTTAAACCAGGTTGTGGTTGTGAAGCCTCTGGACTGCTGTCCCGTTAGTCTAAAGCTACACAGATGTCTGAAAAGCTAAAACTTGATTTAAATTGTGTAAAACAATACAAAGAATTAGCCTGTCGTCAACAGGTAATTCTCACCTTTCTTGGCCATATGGTTTGGCTTTTTCTTTTATTTCTCTCATGAGAAAATCCAGCAGTCTTCCCAGCATATCTCCTTTTAAACGATCCAGCAACGCTAAGAGACCGTCAAACAGAGAGCCCTCGAGAGAAGCCAGACGACCCATCTCCATGATGCCCAGGCCTCCGGGTACAGCTTCTTCACCGAGTGAGACCGCTGTCTGCTGCAACTGTAGGAAAAACTGAAGAAAGGAAAAGAACCAGAATTATAAAATCTTAAATATCACTCATTGGCTCAGCTGCAACAGGTCAATGCAGCACGATCTTCTAAAGATTTACTTTTTGGGCATCCCTGCATGAATCACCACCTCATCACCGTGGAGGGATTTGTGTGTCCCAGTGATCACGGGACTATGTTGTCTGGAGAAATTTGCCTCTGGTAGGGTCTCCCATGGCAGATGGCCCCCACACCCAGGACCAAAAAGCAATTCACAGACCCCTCAAGTAGCAGAACAGTCCAGTGCACCCTACAGGAATGGGGTACCTGGGTCCTACCCTGGAGTCAAGCCCAGGACAGTCTCCAGGGCGAGGGCCACATTGGCCCGGCACCTTGACCAATGTGTCCCGGCCAGGCTCAGTCCTAAACAGCTGGGTCTGACGTGGCCACAGCTTTGCGCTGCACCCAGAGAGACCTGGAGAATAAGATCAGTGACGATACACGTGTCCTCAGTTTGGGAGGCTGAGCGCAGGCTGACCATACACCTTTTGGTACCATGGAGGCTGTGAAACGCTCCATCTTACCTGAGAAGGTTGGTCCCACCGACATGAGTGTGGCACATCTAATGCTTGATCGCTGGGTGTTCGGTGAGCCCCAAAATCTCAGTCAGCAATCTCCAGGCCAGAGTGACCCTTGACGGTGAAAGGGCTTATCCCAGTAACGCCTCGGCTCCTTCATGCATGCCAGGACAGCGGACATGGGGAGGGGTGAGTTTCCCCGCCGATGGCGATGCCAGGCCGCGACACCTGGGCAGGAGGAATGGCATCCTCCTCATTTTCATCTACAAGGATATCCATGTTAACACCCTTCTCTTCATCTTCTCCGTGCTTCTCCCCAAAGTTGAAGAGCTGGTTGAAGAGAGGAAGTTGATCCTCTGGGGGGACATGGTCCTCGGGGGACCCCAGCATGCAGCAGCTGAGCTGGATTCGCCACTGGGCTTTGCTGCAGTGACGCGAAGGAAGGGATCAGCTTTGGGGTCACATCCACTTGCAAATGCTGCTCCCAGATTCTGCTGGGCATTACGTGGGAGTGTTTGCAGGAGTCGGGGTCTGCTTGCAATGCCTGTGCATGCTTGAAGCCCATTTAGGCAACGCAGAGGGGATGGGGGTCATAGCTGAGACGGTTAGTCTGCACGCAGCTGGGCAAGGGCGAAACACGACACCCTTAACCTTACCCCACTGGGGTTCATCTGAGAGGGTCCAGCGGCTGTATGTACTAAACCTTCGCTTTGGCAGCTAGCAATAGCCACAAACACAAAACCAGAAGCTACTTGACGAGCTCGTTTTGTAACACGCAGATAGCAGTAACACAACACCCACTATTACAACAATATATCAGCTCGACAAATCACAGCATAACAGATGTTCTTGAGAACCAGAAAAACAAGTTCTACCTTGACGGCAGCATCGTTGAACAGATTAAGTTGAACAGACTGAGGAGCTCATGGAAAAGAAAGCGAGGATGGCTGGTTTGGGGCCTGGGGCTCTTATAAGGGGGTCAAGGGGACCCTGTGTCCTGGAAGTGATTGGTCCATCTTGGACAGACAAGCTGGTAGTGACGCTTCCATGATTGGTCACTGCTGCTTCTAGTGAGATACGGAGGAAGGTTTGAAAGAGAACACCCACCACATCGTTTCCCCAGTCTCCCAGTATGGTGGAAATGTAGTTGACAGCATTGAGGATGGCACAATAACGGACACCCAGTGGGCAGCGAGACTCCTCCTTCATCACCTAGAAGGGAAACGAACAGAAAAACATTTAAAAACTGACTGGAACTTAAAACTGTTTCTGAAATAGCCATAAAACCTTCCCAGACTGATGAGGAGAGACAATACTACTGTGACCATAACACACCTAAATGCTCCAGACCGGGACTGCTTCTGCATTTAGGCTTAGATAATAAGATCAACAAAGAGGTAAACATTGTGTTTTTTAATGGCCGTACGTTTTGCCCATCTGGTGCTTAAAGGGGTTAACAAAGACTATGAAACGTGTGCACATGAGTGGGTGCTCAGAGCTGTGGTCACCTGGATGCAACTAAACTGGACTGCACTAAGGAAGAACGGGCCTGATAGCCCAGCAGTGGATGGACATCGTACTTCATCCACTATGACTGTGAGTGACTACTGTCTCTGGGTAAAAAGAGGATTTTGTTCACTGATTTGGAGCAGATGATGGAGAGCTAACCTAATTCCCTGATCTGTCATCTCATTTTGTCAGCTGTTGTTTTGAATCTGAATGTTACCTGAGTGAGTCGTATACGAAAGTCATCCACGAGTTCTTTCTGCAGCTCCAAAAATTTCAGTTGTGCAGAAGGACAAGGTAAGGTCCGGTACCGCTCTAAGTATGGAGGGACGACAGAAATAAAATTATTCAAAAAATGTTTATATGCAGTAACAGGAAATAAGATATTTTATAAACTATTTTGTATCCCTTCCAAACACAGCTCGTATCGTTATTTTTTGATTCCTTCTTCACCCGATGAAGTTGATATACCAGTATAATCGTTTGCACCAGTATCACTGGTAAGAGTTTGATGCTACAACCATGCTTGACTCTTTATAAGTGGGCCGCACTTTCTATTACAGCTCTGTAATAAAGTGGTAATAGTACGGTAACAGGGGAAAGTTAATACTATGCAAATAAATTAATAACCGCATAATAGCGCCAAATCACAACAACAGTCGCCTCAGGGCGCTTCATGTTGTACAGTAGATCGTACAATAATAGATTCAGGAAAACCCAACAATCATATGACCCCCTATGA
>NW_005187451.1:3135003-3142439 GCF_000239375.1 Pundamilia nyererei
CTCCATAATTAACCTCAGTGTGTGAAGAGGACTCTCCATTTACATGCACAAACTGGAGTCTATTAGATAGATATGATACAAACCACTGCAGCTCTTTGCAGGCTGTTTGTATTTATGCTTATTACAAGAACCTATTAGTGGTAATAACTTACCACTAATAGAAAGTGCGACCTGTAAGTGTACTGAGATTGAAAAGCCTCACATTTACTTCTCTAAACAAACAAACATAGTTCTTCCAGGTGCTACTGAAGCTCCTGTTTGTTAAATGAATGTTCAGTTTCCAGCATGTAGTTTCTTCAGACTTCAACCATCCAATCAAATAACTGAGACCAAACGAGTCAACAGCAGAAAAAGTTGTTTGGCGTTGGCACAGAAGGTTTGGCAAGTTTCTCATGGGTGCGACAAACATACTCTGCTACTCAACCCACAAACGCATTTTCACTACATCATGGCACCATTTAAAGAAAGATAAAACAGGCTTTCCAACGGCATAGAATTTATTTCCATAAAGCAGTTTACAACAAAGATCATTTCCTTACCTCACCTCTTGCTCTTTGGTGAAATGGTGTTATACATAAGTTAGAATATTATTAAACATAACAAAACAGCTCAAGCTAACCTAAAGCAGACAACGATACTCAAATCTTACCAGTAATAACCTGCAGCAGAGTCATGAAAGTCTCCGCACAGTCTGGAGCCTTCAGATCATCCACATCACTGATGTCTTTATACTGAGAGCTCCAGGCTCTTTCAGCCGAGAGCATGGCATCCATCTTTTCCACTGCCACTGTATGTACAGAGAAACATTTGTGTCAGTTACTGATCAAACTTGGAGACGATGAGATTGTATATGCAGGCTATCGTATGAAATGAAATCTCACGAGCAACAGTAACAGCAAAGAACAGCCAAATGTAGTTTAAAGAAACAATCTGTCACATTATTCAGGATGATCTGGAAGGACTGCAGGGCCTTTATGCTACAATATAAGGTACTGTAAGGCAACGTTTGTGAGGCTATATGTGCGATCAGATCTTTACATGTGTGTCAGTCTCAGAGTCCACGGATTAGCCGCACTGCCGTCACTGAGTTCTGACCATTGAATAAAATATTTTGTGCAGCTGCTGACACACAGCTGATTCTGTATTTTAGGCAGTACCACACCATCTGACTTCAACAAAGTGGTCCAGGACGTCCTGTTGACTAAATGCGCTCCTGAGTGTTTTTGCTGTTATAATGACATTTAGTCTAAGGCCGTGTTAAAGAATAACCAAACACGTCACTGCAACGGATGCTAGGACTTAATGCAAATCCTCCAAAAGAGTGAATCGACTTCTCTGGAGTGGATCATGCAGCATTGCTAAGTCTTTGCTGTAACATTAACAGTAATTTTGAGAAACTGTTTAATAACCGAGTGTCACTGGGAGACAGTGAGAGTCTACTACTGTTAGAAACTTCACCCTGCATGACCGTCATTACGCCGTCGATGAGCAGCATTAATGTTTCATCAATCTCAGTAAGATCTCAGCAATATTAGACCGTGTCCTTCATGTTTGACTGTAATTCACTACAGTTTGGGTTTTTACAGCTGCAAACCAAACACGTGGTCCAAACTGCTTCAGGATGAAGACTAACAGCATCGCAGTAAGATTTGTTTCGCATATTGACCAAAGAGTTCACGATGTCAAAGAGGTGAATGATGCAAGAACGTCACCTCCTCTGTGACTGACTCATTTATATGGTGTGCGACACGTATACTCGGGGTTAGCAAAGCAGTCACTTTCCACTGATTGGAGTGATGTAGCAGGTGGAGCTCATTCAAACAAAATCTGAGTTTAGCTCATTTAATATTGAAATAACAGAATAACAAATGAGACCAAGAAAAACGTGGTCTCATTTGGAGCAGCAAAGACCAAATCGTCCTTAAAAACTCACTCTTCTTTTCCATAGTGAGCCACTTCTGTAGGACTGCATCCTCGAGAAGGAGGTGAAGCACACCAGGCAGCTCTGCTGGGTAGGAGTGGTTGCTTCTCAGCTCCTTCTCAAATTGCAGCACCTCCTCCACCAAGTGACAGAAGAGCACATCATCATACAGCAGCTTAGAAGCATCACTGGCCACTTTCTCTTGGACTAGAGACAGCAGGCCTCGACACAACTCCACCTACACGAACACAAAGGTACTGCTCAGTTTCAGGAAACAACGAGTTTGCATGAGGCTTCCCTGTAAGCTGCTCAGCAGAGGGTGGGGAAAACATTGTAGTGCTCTTGTACAATAATAAGTTGTAATAAATATTAAATCTGCCTCTGAGGTTTGACGTCAGTCTTCTCTGTGGCGTCGCTGAAATAGAAACTGCCCTGAACTCCAATCAAATGTTTACTGTGTTACAGTTTAATGAGCCGTGTTTGAATCTTATAAGCATCGATTATTTCAGTTAGCTGAAACAGGTCTTACTTCAAATATCCTCCTACAGTCCACCTATAGTCACTTTTATGCCCACACTTTAGGAATGAGTGAATTATAGCATAGTAACAGAAAGCATACCTTGGCACTTAGAGTTACCCCTCCTCGGTCCAAGGTCGGCTGGATCGTTTCCTCCATGAAGGTGGAGTTGTTTCCCATCCACATGAGAACCTGTGTGAGGTACCATTCTGGCTGAAAATACACAAAGAAGTTTATTTTGGATTGTGATGACAGTCACAAAGCTAGTCTCTCTGATACAGCTTGTTCTTGTAGAAAACACAGGACTAAATAACAGCCTGGATTAAAGTAATTTCACAGGGTAAGTTTATGCCAAACATACGTTTCTGCAGCCACGACAGACGGCTCAAGTATTCCTGTTCCAAACAGCACCCAGTTTCTCAGCAGGAGGATGCAACTGCAAAAATACTCTACAGATGACCTGCTAACAATGACGACTGTGACCACAGGAGCAGACAGTTTGAACCATGACAGAAGCACAGACTGCAACTCAGAATCTAACAAACATCCTCTGAACGCTTCCAAGTAAAGAAAAACATGCACAACAACAACTGAACCCACTGGTGAGGACGAGGGGATGCCCTGGAGCTGATCATCATCATCAGCACATGACCCACGGCAGCGTAATTACACGTGTTACCAAACAACACATAACCTTAGCATACGTACATACGATTACTGACATCGCCTCTCAGAGCGACGGCTCAGCTCTGAATACTCCGTGTTAATCCTTTTCAGAATCAGGATACTTTATCAATCCCTAAGGAAACTATGTAGGAGCGAAATTTTCAGCCTCTTCTTGAATCTTTTCGTAAGCTATGCATTACTCTTGCAGGAGACGTCCTGAATGGATTCGAGGCCCCATCGCCCCCCAGCATCAATAACACGCTGCTTATTGCAGAAGTTATGACACTTCACTCGCTGATGAGCACCCGGCCTCGGAGCCAGGGAGCGCTCGATCGCTCAAGGCCGCATTAGGAGGAATTTACTGTGGAGCAGACAGAGCGCACTCGCTGTACGCTCCACGCCTGCCTGCCTGCCTGCAGCGTGTTGTCAAGTGGACGCAGTCTGTGAGCAACTCTAAAGCTTGTGCTGCCGTGAAAGAGAGCAAAGTTACAAAGCGTTAAACTGAAAGCGAGAGTTAAAAATAATGAAAAGTGTGCACCGCACCCCCATCTGTGCTTTTGGGGAGGTGCTGTCCACGTGCTCGCCAAGGTTCAGAGGATGGTTTGGATCTATTAATCATCCAGAAATCAAACAGCGGTTCCTTCAGTAACTCATATGTACGCTTATCAACAACTAGGATTTCAATATAAAGCCACAGAAACATGACTTCCCTGTAACACTGATCATGACAGCTAATGCGATCCCACCTTAAACTGACAGAACAGCAACCCTGTGATCTGGGAGCGTGGCAGCGTGGCAGCACTGCATCACGGCGCACATCAAACACTTTGTTCCCTCTTGTGTTAATCAGCGTCCAGACTTTGACATGTTGCTGCCAAACGTTTCAGTGGTCAAAGCTGTTTTCAGTGACCTCTGAACTCTCACCTTGCTGACAGAGTTGGTCTGCCGGTTCCCATAGAAGTGGTATTTGAACCTCTTGTTGAGAGGCAACAACATGATCTGGATGGGCAGACAGAGGGGAGCAGGTTTGGACATCTGAGGAGAGGACAGAGCTTCACTGGAGTCCAAAGTCCTCTGAGACAGCAGATCATCACTGTCAGACAGTTAAAGAGCAACGTGTGCGCAGGGAACATGTGTTATTATAAAGACGGCGATTGTCCAGGCGAGATGACGGCTCTGCAGGCGTGTGGTGGAACAAACATTCCTGTTCATGTCTCCACGTCTCCTGCAAACCATGTTTAAACTTTTAAACAGTGTCCCCAAAACAAGGTCGTCTGAAATTAAAAGGTGTGTGTGTGTGTGTGTGTGTGTGTGTGTGTGTGTGTGTGTGCACCCATTTACATCAGGTAAATGAAATAATAGTTAAATTATTTAAATTAAGTCAATTTTAACCTCAAATGAAAACATGTCCGATTACATTTTTCTTTAACAAAAATGAAGCCAAAATGCACAAAAAACACATAAAAACATGCAAAGTAACAGCCAGGTGTTCGTGATCAGGCCACGTGGTCAGAGGGCCCGGTGGCGCCAGTGTCCGGCAGCCTCACCTCTGTCAGTGCGCCCCGGGGTGGCTGTGGCTACATGTAGCTGCCATCACCAGTGTGTGAATGTGTGCGTGACTGGATGTGGTGTAAAGTGCTTTGGGGTCCTCAGGGACTAAGTAAAGTGCTATACGAATACATTTACCATTAAATTCATTAAGCCTGCCCACCTGTAGAAACGCAGAGCATTCAGTTTTTTTATTAACAAAACTCCATGAATATGGAGGCTGAAGGGACATTTCCCAACAATTTAAAGTCACAAATGAGAAACATGGCAGACAGTTTCCAGTCATCCTAGGAGTATTTACAAGGATACGAGGTCTGCAGGGCGAGGAGCTGCCCGACCAGCAGCTCCAGCTGGCCTTCAGTCTCCTGACAGCTGGGCGTCGGTGTCAGTGACTGAGTGGGAGGAGAGATGATCGGCCAGTGAAGCTGAGTCAGCAGCTTCTCAAAATCACTGTGAAAGAAGAAAATGGATTTGGGTCACATGTCAGGGGACATCTTTGCTTATTAACAGCTAGCTCGTTTTAAAGAATCATCAGCAAATTTACAAACGAGCTGAACTGATGATGGAGCGTGTGTCGGATTCATGAACGCGTTTCTGAACTGAAGCAGCCTGGAAACTCCCATCAGGGAGAGGCAGCAGCAGCTCCATATGTTCTGAAATATGTGGTTCTGATCAGTCCCTCCATCAGAAACTCTGATAGCTCCATACTCTAAATGCACACATTCTTCCTTTGCTAACGCTCATTTAAGCCAAAGAGAGGATCTGTGCCACAGCCAGCTCTGGTTAGTGGCACCTGACTGACGTGTTGCAGCATTGAGGCATTATTCCTACACAGCTGTGAGTCAGCCACTACGCTTAGATAAAGATGCTGTGTGTTTATCTAACACAGCACCTGTGTGTTAGATAAACACAGATGCTGCAGCAAAATGCTCTTCTCACTGTATACGCTTAATTATACAAACCATCCCCACCTTCTTATAATGTTCTGCTCTGGTACATTTAGTGCTACTCTCAGCTTTGATCCATCCACGCGTGTGAAGTATTACATAATGACAGTTTACCACAAGCCTTAGTTACAGTTTTAGAATATATTTGAATACTTTTGAAAACCCAAATCTTGCGTCACCATGTCTTTAGTCTAATAAGGCACAGCAGCTTTGAGGGCTCCCACCTGGTCAGACGGTCCTTCATGATTTTGTGCCAGAAGCTAAGAGTTGCTTGGAGGAAGTTCTGGAGATGAGAACATCTAGACTGGTTTAGTCCATAATCCAGAGCCGCCATGCTATCCACTGCCCTTATGGCTTCCCAGGCACTGCTGGTCATCAGACACTGCTGAACTGTAGCACTGGAACACAAGACTGCACGTCACTGCTTTCATTACACCACAGCAGGCACCGACAGGAAGACCACAGGCCATGAACGAGACTCAGAGAGGTGGGACGCCGAGTTACAGAAAAACATAAGCTATGATGTGCAAATCTCACCCTGGGTCGCCTCAATCAAATGACCATTTCGTTACCAGGCCTCTGGAGAACTTCAAGACATGTTGAGTCATTTAGCCGTTTAAATCAGCTGTGTTGGATCAAGGACACATCTGAAACCTGCAGGACACCGGCCCTGGAGGCCTTGGACACCGCTGCCCTGTACCATCAGAGTCTAGATGCATGCTCAATCATCCAGGTAAGTAAATGCCAAAGGTTCTGCTCATCTGGACGTTTTCATTGGGAGAAACGTTTCGTCACGTCTCGAGTCTCAGCTGACTGAAGACGTCTGAAAACATCCAGATGAACAGACTCAACCTTTGGGATTTCTCATCAGTGGCTTGATAAGAGAGTGCTGATAACCAGCCACATAGCCCGTCTCCTCTTCAGTTCAAAGGATGGGGCATCTGTGTTTTGGGGAAAGGATTTCAATTTGTCTGACCTTCACAACAGTTTGCTTCGGTCTGTTTTCCACGAGCTCTGGCACAGAGAACGGCACACTGTGCCCCCAACATGCAGGACTGACTTTTGACCCTGCACACAGACTTCTGCAGATTCTCAGAACCTTTCGATGACATTGTCGTCTGTAGATGATCTAATGATCCAACAGTCTCTGCAGTATTAGGTTGTGTTGATGCAGTTCTGAGACACGCTGCCTTCCTTAGATAATCTTTTTACATCCTGTCACGTTACAGACCTGCTGCCACTTAATAACATTCAAACTCGTTTCAGTGCCGCTCACTTTTCCCCGTTTTTGTTGCCCCAGTACCAACTTTAGAGGTTTGCTGCCATCAAATTTAAAATCAGCAGAACTTGGCTCCTTTCCTTCCTTATTTAAACATCTAATAGATCTTCTGCTGTGAATAAAATACAGATTTATGGGATCATTGCACTCTGTTTTTATGCACACAGCATCTGAACTTTAAAAGACGGCATAAAGCCTTGTGTTTTTAATTGCTCATAAACAGTGAGGGTGTTACCTGAGCTCCTCTATGTGTTGAAGGCATCTTAGGTATTTCATGTGTCTCTCTATGAAGTCAACCTGGTTACACGTTTGTTCGAGTTTATCCATCCAAGGCTGGGCATCCTGTAGGTGCTGCAAAAAAGAGAAACAGACATTGAAGACGTCCAGTATTTCAGTCTGAAACCGTTTGATAGCAACAATGCTGGACAGCAGCAGAGAAGCGTACAAAGATATTAGGGTTTCTATGCTGTACAGATCGGTCACATTTCACACACACACACACACACACACACACACACACACACACACACACACACACACACACACACACACACACAC
>NW_005187451.1:3149775-3151376 GCF_000239375.1 Pundamilia nyererei
CATTTGTTTCTTAATTTCCTGAAATCTAACCAGTCAGTCAGGGAATCGTTTTTCCTAGCTTTTGCCCATGCCACGTTGCGCTGATGGATGGACTCTGAGAATTCCGATGAAAACCAAGGGTTCTCCCGTCCCTTGACCCTAAATTTTCTGGCAGGTGCATGCTTATTTAAAATCTTCATAAAAATTTCTTTAAAATAAGCCCAAGCCAGATGGATGTCTGGTATCAGACTCAAATTTTCCCAGTTTACCATGGACAAGTCATAATGAAATGCTTGCTCATTAAATATTTTAAAATTTCTTTTACAGATGATACGCGGTTTACATTTAGGGATTTTAGTGTTCCTACAGGTAGCAACTACACAATGATCGCTTAAATCATTACAGAACACGCCTAGAGACAGGAACTTATGAGGGACATTTGTTAGAATTAGGTCAAAGTAGATTTGTCAGGACTCTTTATATTTGGCCTTGTAGGTAGGTTGACCAACTGGCTAAGATTAACAGAGTCACAGAAGGATATTGTTCTACTTTAGCTACAACACTTCCAAATAAAAACATTACTTATTAATATCTCAAGCTATATGCTGTATACTGCTGTAAGTGGGCATTAATGCATCAAATATACTGCTGCAAAACAACTAAGTTAACAGGAACAAAAGAAAAAGCACGACCCAGGCTTCACCGGCAGAACACTGCCTGAAGTCATGCTTCCTCCGATGACTCATTTCCATCCCATAGTGCAGCAGATGGCCCCCTTTTGACTTCAGGACTGCCGTAAATGTCACAGATTCAACAAGGTGGTGGAAGCGTTCGTCACAATGATGCTGACATTTCAATATGGCCCAAACAGATTTCCAAGCTGAACATCCATGACGCGCACGGATGTCGTGTTCAAGAAGCCGGTGTGCTGAGGATCGGCATGTAATGTCGCTAAAAGCAGCCATGAAGAGGTTCCACTTTGGTCACAAAGGGGCCGGCGTGGTCACAGCAACACTCAGGTGGACTGTGGCATTGCAACAAAGTATGTTTGGTACTAAGAAGCCCAAAGGTCGTCACACCAGCTTCAGTCTGGTGTTTGCAGGTCGATCTATGACTGATTGGGTTTTACTGTGCATTTTATTATCCAGTTATGCTTTTACTGTACTGGCGATGTAACTGGGATCATTGGGAAGTGAAGCCCAAACACTACTGGCACTAATGCAGCCCCAAACAATGACAGAGGCCTCACTGAGTTGTATACATGGCTATATACGCACTGTTGTCCCTCATCCACACTAATCACGACAATCTGAAGCAAAAAGCTCGAACTGGGATTCATCAAAGACACGCTGACACTGATGTTCAGCTCGTGTCACACATCACACTTTCTCCTACTTTCCTTCCTTAAAAATGTCTTTTTCTTTTTCTTTTCAGTTTTATTTCAACATTATCACAACATCGCCTTAGGGTACTTTATATATTTTAGGGTAATGACCCTACAATATTCAACACCCAGTGCATCATGGGAATCCCCCGGCAGCCTACGTCTATTGCAGCATAACTAAGGGAGGATTCAGGGTCACCTGGTCCAGCCCTAACTATATGCTTTAGCAAAAAGGAAA